>NC_135260.1:11549038-11858846 GCF_964204865.1 Styela clava | reverse complement strand
TGTGTGTGTTTTAATTAACTTAATACCTTTGGGTGAACGATCCCGTACCAATTCTTTTGACAAAACCTTTCAATTTAAAATATGTACGTTAAAAATCATACTAGGTTTTGTTAGCTTTCCTAATTCTGCAATCAGTCGTCCTTCATGCTGACTATGGAGTCAAAATAAACTTGACAATATTTGTTGAAATTTTATTGGTGCAAAATTGCAGTAATTGTATCAGAAGTGGAAACAATTTCTCAAAACACAGCTTATGCACCTTGAATAAAAATTAGAATGTGATAATATTTTTATACTGAGGGGCCAGGGTTATAACATGTAATGTCAGCGTGATAAAACTAATCCAATATCTGTATACTTTTCATCATTTGATATAAACAGTGATATTTGCCTTTTCTGTGCCTCACATGTGTAATACAAATACACAATTTCAAAAGTTATATCATGCAAATATTTTATATTCTTTTGATTGCTTTGAAGTAAACTAACATTTTCACTTTTCTTTTCAATCACATACAACATTTGTAGCAGAATTGGGGCTCTTAATTCTCATACTTAATTTCTAAAATTATTATTTGATGATATTTGGTTTCAATCTATGTCTGAGTAATTCTTTCTGTTTCATCTCTAAAATGATTCTGATCTAATAAAATTTTGGCTGAAAAATTATTGATAAATAACACTTTTCATGGTTTTCATGCTTAGCATTTTTTGTCAACTGGATTTCAATTTTAGAATTTTTGCAATTACTGAAGATGGAACCGTTCAAGTAACAGCCGATACTAACCGTGAACAGCGCAGTGAATATTACTTGACAGTGAGAGCGGTAGATAAAGGAGGACTTGCAAATACGACTCAACTCACAATAACTATTACAGATATTAATGATAATGCACCAACGTAAGTAAATATATACAACCTCATAACATTCTATTTTTAAAGTGATTCAAGTGAATTCTTGAATGTATTCTTACAATATCAGTGCTTTAGTACTATCATATATATATACCACAGCATCTTGATAATTCATTACTTGATTCACATTGCTTCGAACTTATTTGTATTTCAATTTTTAGATTTCAGCAAAACCAATATTCTGCTAATTGGGTTGAAAACACCAATGTCAATGATGCTACTCCAGTCAGCATATATGTAAGTTTATTCTATTTCTTTTTTTATTTCATGATTAAAGCAATGAATTTTTCATATTTGAGCTTCTGTACTTGAGTGTACATATAGATCGATTTGTTATCATGTTGTTGTTGTTGTTCTTGTTGGTATTTTCCTTCCTATTGCTATGAAAAAATTACCTTTTCAATAAATACGAGACCAATTGCTTTTGAAATTTTCAGTGGTTGATAATTGTATTTTTTGCTAGGGAGCTATTACTTTTATTTAATTTAATGATTGATTCAACTGTTTCTCGACTGTGTTTTTCATATTTATTACATAAATATCTCACACTGTTGTAAAAAATTTATAAATGTTTTAGGCACTTGACTTAGATGAAGCTGGGACTAATAATAGCAAGTTGACTTTAAAGTTTACAGATGTGGAATCAGAACTTAACTATACAATAACAAAAATATCAGGTAAAAATCAGGTTTGATTCTTTTTATGATAACTGTCAAAACTTTTTTCCCACATACAGCAATTTTTTCTGTTACAATATGAAATAATATTGCCCACATTAGAAACATTCCAAGTACAAGTCGAATCTGAATAAATTTCTCTATTGTTTTCGTTTGGATAGTTCTCTAATTTTTTTTTTTTTTACTTTTTTTTGTGAACTTTAAAATACATTTTATAAACTTTGTTATATACTAAAATGCGTTCCCGGATCCAACAAACAATCTGAGTTTGGAATACAATATAGCAATAAACATAATATTTCATATTTAATATATAAGAAAACAAAATTGAGAAAATGAATTAAATTATGCTGTGAAGCTAAACTGATATATCTATCAACATCAAAGTAAATCCTGAGTTTTCCTTGTTAAGCTGAAGGAGGAGGAACAACATTTGAAGTAAGACCGAGTCATCCACTTGATGCAGAAGCCACTAATGGTACGTGTGCAAATGGAGTCATTAAATCTTTGCTTGGTGTTACTGTGTTTGACAATGGCATCCCACAAAGAAATGACACAGCGGATATAGCTATCTATTTAGAGGTAAGTTGGGTTAGCTGTGAGTTGTCATTTTTTACTGCCAGTGTACAATTTCAGGAAGTGGAATTCACTACTTTATAACTGTTTACCTGACTGTATTGATTGAACTACTTCTTGTGTTGCGCTATCAATACTTGCGGACAATATTACACAACCATGAATCAGAACAGTCTCAATAACCTTTTGATATTTTGATAGTTGTTTTATGGTTTGCTCAGAAGTGTCTTCATTTTACTTTTGAGTGCCATTACATTGTTTTGAGTGAATCCTCTTTATAAAGTAAATTATTCAAATTACCTATAGTATCGTAAATGACTTAGCTGATTTTGACTTAATTATGAGCATTATGACAATACCTAAGTTTTACATGGAAAAAATGCTGATTATAAAATTGAGATTACCGTAATTCTTTGAACAATGTGGGAAAATTATTATCTGGGCTAATAAAGAATATACACTACCAGATTCTCCAAAATATTTTCGATTTATATTTGTGAAAGTATTGGATATTACATTCAAGGGTATAAGGATTGATTCATTACACATTAATATATCGAAAATTATTAGACTATCCTATGTAATAAATATCGCTTTATTCACATTTTACAGGATGCCAACGATTTTACACCAGTTTTTGAGAAAACTGAATATTCAGGGGAAGTTGCCGAAGCATCAGGTATTGGAACAGTAATAGCGAATGTAAGTAGTTGCTTGTATTTTTCATCTCAAGCCAGCAGGTTCTTCAGTGCACATAAATTAAATATTTTTTGCATGCAAACTTATTATTTTTTAAATAAATATACATGATATATTTTAATACATTTTTTTTATCAAGGTATCTGCTACAGATGGTGATATATGTGATCCTAACAATGACATTGTGTACACAGTTGATGATGCATTTACTGATAAATTTTCAATAATCACTAATAAGGATGAATCTTTGGGAACACTGCAGGTAATATCCGGCATGGAAAATATTTTACATATTAGTTTCATTGTAGCGAAAAAATTATTTACACTAAACTAATGATAAACACTACTTCGGAAACACTTCCAGTAACAATTCTGCTCTTCAAATGCTGAGTTTAACTGATAGTTCTGATTTTGTATAATACTGTTTTCAAATAACTCTAGCTAATTTGATGATAACCTAGTTGCTTTGTTAGAGTTTATCAAAAAATTTTAAAATGATATTTGATGTTTTAATTTAACTCCAGCTCAACATTTGAAGTGCTAGAATGCCATTGACTGTTTTTCTGGTATAAAATAAATTTAAGATTATATCTTGATTTATCTTGGAAATATTTTGAAATAAGCAATAGATTCTCATGACAAAACATCAATATGTTATCAGAATATATAGTTTGCTCTTAAAGTACAGTTTCATACCATACTCTTGATTGACCATTAAGCTGTTGTTTACATGATTTTCTAGATCAAAAGTGATCGTCTTGATCGAGATGATCAAGACAGTTATGATGTCATTGTTAAAGCAATAGATAATGGAAATCCAAGAAAAACTGGAACAGCAACTGTGAAAGTAACCATCGCGGATATAAACAATAAAAATCCTCTTTTTAACTCTTCTATCAGTAATGCAACTGCAACAATCAATGAAAACGAGGATGTCAATACAAGTATGAATGCTAGTTTTTTTATTACTGTGATTCATTCCCATGATAATACCCTATACATATCGCACACAGTTTCTGAAATAAATAGTTATACTAATATGGGATGTATGCAAGTCAAGTTAGTTCAACTAGAAATATACAAAGGAGTGTATGAAATTGTTCCTGTTGAAATACCTCAAATTGTGATTTGATAAACCTGTATTGTCTTATTTTATGATATAAAATGAATTCTTCATCTATTTTAATTTTTTTCACACAGTTGTGACAACTCTCACAGCAAATGATCTTGACACTGACTCAAATTTGATTTATAATATAACTGGAGTTTCTTGTGAAGATCAAAATGGCAACAAAGTTTTATCAACTAAATGTGATGAATGGTTCAAAGTTGTTACTTCTGATCAGGTGAATATCTATATTTTGATCACCATTTTGTTAAAGGAAGTGTAAACAGGTGACAATCTGTCTACAACTAGTTACCAAATGTGAAACATTCAAATATAAGAAAATTTAAATTTTACCAAATTAGTACATTTGATATGTTCAAATTAATTCAAACAAAATACATTTTTATTGGTCAATTGCATATTTATGTTCGATTTTTTACGTATGCTAACTTTAATTTTCAATGCAGAAAGGGAACATAGAAGTATCATCAAAATTAGATCGTGAATCTGTTGAAAAGGTGACTCTCTCGGTACAAGTTGAAGATGTAAATGCAAATGAAAATTATCCTAAACAGACAGATTCATGTAAGAAATTTAAGAAACAAGATATTCAAGAAACAAGAATTCCTTTTAATGCCTAACTGCAAATGTACTTTAATCATTGAACAAGCGTGACATCATGAGGTTGCATATGCCATTAAAAGCGTTAGAGGGAAATTGAATAAAACAGCAAAATTTTGGCGGAAATATTTAGTCCCATAAGACAATTTGATGAGAAATAAGAGTTATACCATGTACTGGTCGCTCTTTTCATGCTTATATAATAAAGATTTGAAATTGATTGATTCTTTAGCTACAGAGCAAACCAAATTTTTCTAAACACAACAACAAGTAAAACCCAACTACAATACCAATAAAAATAATTTAACGATTTGTCATCATTGATAAATCTGAAAATATAAAATACACTTTTTTTATTCTTCATCCATTAAATTTAACCAAATTATATTCTTAAATTTTGTGGCATTCATGAGCTGTAACATTCTTTTATTAATTTCAGGGACTCTAGTAATCACTATTCTTGATTATAATGATAATCCACCTGAATTTGTCGAGATTCCAAAACTCATTGTTATTGAAGAAGTGGAAACTGGAACAGTAATAGAACAGGTTGGATATTTCCCTTCGTATTCTTTCATTTGGTGGTTGACGATTTGTTTGTATAAATTATTCTGAATAAAAAAACAGCAAATCCTTGCTATTATACATTAAACATGTATAGTAAAGATGCATAGTTGTCTAAAAATATATCAAATATTTTTGTGTGAACATAAGAGATGAATATGCACATGAAACAATCTTTTAAATCAATTTTAAAAACTATAATAAATTCCATTCCATTGATTAAGACAGACACTGAAAATACAGACAAGGAGCTTACTATGTATTTGGTGACCAAAAACATTTGTATAATATTTTTATAGCTCTCTGCAACAGATAAAGACAAAGGCCAAACAATCGAATTTTCAACATCTAATGATTTTGTTGAAGTTACACCTACAGGTATCAGTTTGTTACATTAAAGTTTATATTACAGACAAAATACTGAAACAAAGTATTAATAAAATAATTCAGCTTGATTATGCAAAAGGATAAGACTTTAAAAGCAGGAAACATATAATATAAACATTTTCAATTGAATGTTTTTATGTATAAATGTTATAGAATTTACATAAATTCAAAACAAGAGCTACTTTAATTCAATAAACAATAAATTCAATAATTTATCATTATGTCATTTCCGACAGCTATGAACTATTTAGTCTCATTTCATGATTGTTTGATTCACAAGAAATGCATTTTAATTATGCTCAAGTCTTATGATTGCCCTAACAAATATAATTTAACAGATTTAATATTTTTTTCATCTAGGTCAATTGAGAGTCAGGGGTAGAATAGATCGAGAGGGAAATCCAGGAAGTTTTTTCACAGCAGTAATTTTTGCTACTGATAATGGTATACCAAGTTTAACCAGTAATGAAACTGTGAATTTCACTGTTAGTGACACAAACGACCATTCACCAAGTTTCAGTAACCAGGTATATATTTATTTATTTTTCACATTCAATATGCACACGCTTGCTATTAAATAGTAGGGAAATAGAAAGAATATAATTGCAGTTTTTTTTTGAGTTTTTTGAGCAGTTTGTGTGTATAATCATGAATCAATTAGGATATTAATAGAATGAAACTGATTTTGTGGGTGATAGCAAAAGTAAAAACAAATTCCGATAATATTGTTTTCTGCATTTTGTAAAAAATTAGTGATAAGTTTAGTTATACAACGTCAAATCACCGAAAATGTTCATGTATAAGAGACTTTCTGGACTTTTCGATCGCCATTGAAGCACTCTTGCACTTTCTAGTCAGTTACAGTCTTCAGATATACATGTAGAGCACTGTGCTCAAGTATTTTACCTTACTATGCACAATATTTTCACTAACCACTTTTCATATTTTCATTAATTCAGACATACAACTGCTCTATCAAGGAAAATTTAAGTGCAGTAAGTACATGAGATTTTATGCTAGAATTTTTATTTCTTTGTATTAATAAATAGGGACCTCCTGAAGTATGCGCACCAAGATGACGCACAACCTGAACTCAGGTTGTGTACTAGGTTAGGGTTCAGGTTATGTGACATCTTGGTAGCATACTTCAGGAGCACCATAAATAGTGCTATAAAGTTTATAAACATCTATTTAAATGTCATTAAGTGCTTGATCAGTACCCAGTAAAATAAAAAATAAATTGAAGTGAATGCAGCAATAATTGAAATATAAATAAAATCATCTCTGTACTGCTCATCAGGGTGTAGTTGTGTGCAAGATTGAAGCAACTGATGAAGATATTGGACCTAATGCTGACATATCATATTCTATTCAACCGGTTGACTCGTTCAGTGTAGACAGCAGCAGTGGAAACATAAGCACAAAAGTGGTTTTTGATCAGGAAACCCAAAATGAATATCGGGTATTAATTTTATGTATGCAGTTTGTTTCTATTCAATTATGAATTGTAGTTTGTTCTTCTCTTAAATATTTTGACACCGGTGTTTTAAAAATGCATAATATGTATATGGTTCGATAATAACTATGACATCGAATGTTTTGATCCACGATGCAATGGCATTTATTAATGCCAATACCATGGTAAGTAACTGAAAATGAACTCATACTGTGGTAGCATTTCAACCCAATGCAAATGTATTGCTCTTAAATTCAATTCGAAAAACTTCAATAGTCCCAACCTAAAATTGTCCCACATCCTGTATTTAATTGAGCATAATTGTCCTCCCATCAATCCGTTTTCATATTTCAACTATTGTTGGACAGGAAGTGTACATATAGTTCTAGTTGCTGGGATTGGTTTTCTCTGCAACTAATGAATCACCTTTTTCCAATTTTAGTACTTATTAAAGATGGAAAAAGTCGCTAGACAGCTATTGTTTTTTTTTTTCAATTTCTTATTTATTTTACTCAAAATTTTGATGTTTATTTAATTTTGAGAAAAACTTTCTATTCTGTCATGCTCACCACCTCTGTCATGCCTGACTACCGTTTTTCTTAGCAACTCAAAATACAAGTCCTTATCATCATGTTGTATGGCCTTTGTTTCCATACATTTGAGCATTTTTTCTCTTGTTATTATCCAAACAGTGACTAACATAAATCGGACTATATAAATATTTTAAACAACTTCAGCATAATCTGTAAATAACGACTTTTGTTGGAATAATATCTAATGTCATAACTATTCATCTATAGTTGACATTGAAAGCCAGAGACAATGCTGGATCCCAATCAAGAGAAAATGAAGTTGATGTTGTTATTACTATCATTGATGAAGATGACAATGATCCAACTTATAAAGATTTTGTATGTATTAATTCAGAATTGACAAAAAAATGTTTTATAGATGTAATAGGCTTCGACAAACTCTGTTGGATTTGTTCGAGTCATTGACTCGACTCAAGTTTGACCATTTAACAGAGACTCAAAGTGTCTCATCCAGTTTGAAATGATACCCAGCTGACCGTCAGTGAGACTCGACTTCGGAATCGATCTTGACTCAAAATTCTGATGACCTGTGATTCGATTTGCCTTGCCACTCGAGGTTTATGAACTTCTACTCAGCACTGAAAATATTTATTGAAATTTATAGAGTTAGGCCTTTTACTAAGTTAGAAAATGGTTACTATTCTACAGTTTTCTTAAATGTTATTCAAGATACTTGGGGAAGTTAGCGATGTACCAGTAATCACTGGAAAAAAATTATTGTTTAGGCCACACAATCCATGACTATTTCCGAAGAAGAAGAACCCGAAGCATCTGTTGGTGATATAAAAATCTCTTTCGATGCAGATACTGAACAATATCAGAACAATTATTTTTTCTTAGTCTGTGAGTATGGGTTTTATGCACAATTTCAATTCTAACAATTTTATGTCCATCGGCTTACGACAACATGCGTCTGTGAATGTTTTAATTTTCAAAATAATTTTTCTACATCACATGGTATTTCGGATACAATAACTTTTGTTATCCAATTTTGCAGACTTCCGTTTTGTTCAACCTATTCACGGTAATTAACATACTGCAATAATTCTCTATTGCACATCCCAATTCAACAGATGTGCAAAGGTGCAATTGCAGAGCTCTGAAATAAAATACCCACTTACTTTTTATTTGTTCATATCGCATTCATGTTTTGCACAATGAAAATAAATATCTGCATTTCTGAATCTTTCATTCAATTCATGGTCAAATTTAATATCCAGCATTTGAATGAACCATCTAGGTCTTGCGATTAAATTATAGTTCTTTGAAGTCATATCCTATGTACAGTCATCATTATTCTATGATCAATCTTAACTGTATTGCATAAATTATTGTACTTGAAGTGTACATATGGGTCATTTTGTCAAATTGTTGTCATTGTTGTGAAACATCTTTTTTGACTGATAAACTTCACATTTTGAATACTTGGAGCCACTAGAAGGCTATTGCTTTAACTTACTTTTTTTCGAATATCTTCCGAGTCCAATTTTTAGCCTTTGGGTTCTTATATTTGAGCATTTCGCTCTTGCTTGCTATACATGCTATTTACATATTGTTGTGGTATGTATGTGGACTAGTCCATCAACATAATTTATGAAAATTATTTTATCAAATACCATTGTTAACATTAACTTATAATTGGCTTGAAAATATTAAACAATTTTCAGATAAAAATGATACAGAAAAAGGTATCTTCCGACTAGACAAAGATACAAGAAAGTTGTATGCAATACAAAAACTTGATCGCGAAACTAGAGGAGAATTTGATCTCTTTGTTCTGGTATGTGTTCTAACTTGAAAAGTTATATTGCATAAGATTTGTGATAAGTGATTTTTTGTGTTTCAATTTATTGAATAAGTACATAGGTATTCTATTCAATATTTTTGTTTTAGACGACTGGAAAATCAGAAATAACAAATGAAAGTTATTTTGCATATGAAGAAAATTCTATTCTCAATGTTGTGGTAACTGTACTTGACAAAAATGATAATGCACCCAAGTTTCAAACGGATATATATTCTGCAGGTTGGTAACCATTTTAACGATCTAGAGAAGTGTATTACTTTATTTAGATATTTTTTATATTTTCATTACAACAGATTGCTAGGTATTAGGCAACAATTTTCATCTAATTCAATATTTTACATTTTTTAAACATTTCAATTCATTTTAGATTTACAGAATGATGTGCAGACCAGTGCAAGCAATGCTATTTTGACTGTTTCTGCTACTGATGCAGATATCAGTGAAAATGCAGTACTTACTTATTCAATTGAATCTCAAACTTACTCGGGAACTGGGGAACAAGTTGATGTAAGTTTTTAATTTTTCAAAATAGATGGTATGTTAAATTAATTAGGACTTAGTAAGGACAGAGTCGAAAAAAAAAACAGTGGCATACCAAACTTTTCTGCTGCCGGGGGCGAGTTTCATATAATGATGCCCCTTATAACTAACTTTAAAAATAATTCGGGGGATAAACAAATTATAGATGTTGTTATACATGAGAATGAATAAATTGAGGGCCAGAGAAGAATGAAATGTTTGTATTGTTTTATTAATAATTGAATCATCAAACTAAATAGTAAACTCACCCTAACAACGTGCTGCTCAGGGAGACTGCCCCTCTTTAGGCACGTTATATCCACATATCTAATATGTGTTTAGTCACATTAATTAATTTTTTCATTATTCTGAAAATTTTTGTAGAATTTTGTCATTGAAAAAGTGAATGAAAATGCCAATATATATCTTGTGAAGCCAATAGAATCTACCATTGGAGAATCATACTCACTGACAATAAAAGTAGAAGATGGGTAAGATCAAGAAATTTTCAACTGAACTATAATTTAACAAAACAATTCTCAAAATTGCCATTTTTTTAAAATTTTACAGGGGATCACCAAGACTTTCTGACACTGCTAAAGTGACTGTAAGAATATTTGATCTTACTGATGAATCTGTAGAAGCTCAGAGCAGCTATTCACCTGAATATCTAAATGACCATAGAATTGAATTGGAACAGTAAGAAAGAAATTTATCATATCAATTAGAGTATTCTGGGTAAAATGTATATAAAATTTCAACGTTTTCAAACAATGAGACAAACATTTTAAATTGTAGTTCATGCTTAGTATATAGGGTTGTAATAAAGTTATATACTGTTCATTTCAGAGATCTGGAAAAACGACTTGAGGCCGATGTTGTGATTGACAGCATACTTGCACATAATTCAGAAACTGAACCAGAAGCAAGAGCAACTGATATCGCTAAATCGTAAGTGAAAAAGGAAATCTTTTTATGTGAGATCTCCAAGTTTTGACTAGTAATTAGTATATATTAGACCTAAATTCATACTACAAAAATCAAGGTTATCCAGGTTAGGTTTGAATTTTGTCTGGATGGAATATTGTACGAAGGAAGTTTTTCGAAGGAGAAATTTTTAAGTAAATCAAGGATCAACTGGCCATCATTAGCAAATCTAGGATCAACACTAAATTATTATTAAACAATAATGCAATTATATTGAAAGCATATCCAACTTAAATCATTTTTTAGTGATGTCAAATTTCATGCAACATCTTGGAACACTTCAACACTTGTTCCAGCAGAAGAAATAACAACGTATGTATTGAGCATATTTTGAGAATGAAATAGAATTGAATAGGAGTTTGTATTTATATAATTATATTATATTTATCTTGATTGAGAGGAAATCCGATAAGATGGCATTATCATATGGTGATTCACGGACTCTCATCCGATTACCAGTCCATGTCGAATATGGAATTAAATTATTCGTTTCAGATTCATGTCGACAAAAACATAACTGAGAATATCGGTCAGAGACCGAAGACTTATCGATCGAAAGTTAGGGGATCCCTCAAAACAGGGCTCTTACTTCATAGTGACACCCTGTGTCCCATCACTAATTAATTAATAACTCGCTAATTATCCGACATAATTCATCCAGAATCAATAGGCTTCTGGTATGACATATGATGAATGCACATGCAAAATCTAGAGCAGATTCAATCTCGCTTTCGTGAGATATCGCGTGCATCTAACAGACAAACAAACAGACAAATACCTATCAACATACTTACCAGTTAAATCGATAAGTAATAACCAGCAGTTACGCAAATTACTCGAGACTCCTCGCAATCCTTTTGCACATGATTATCCCCCATAGTATTTGACCCTGTGAACTCGCACAGAGTGATAAGAAGTGCATTTGCAAGCATGTTCTCATCGCTTAGGATATAGATCTTGGTGTTATCAAATTAGAGCTATTCATGAAAATTATTACCGTAATTTAACTTTTCAGGGTTTTGACAAATGATAACAATAACGATATATTGATCAAATGGTCGATTGTTTCTATCAGTAGTGGAAATGCAAATACTGTTGATCCTGCAACAGAAACAGATTTACTAAAGGTATATTTGAAACTGATTTAGTATAATGCAGATCCAACAAATTGAAAATTTTTGTTTGACATGGTTACATTTTCGACAATGCTGACTGGGCATTTGGAATATGCTCATCCTTTCGATACTAAATATCAGAATATGCTACTGTTTGGATCAATATTTTAGGGTTGTTTACACAACCACTGACTGCTTCCGATACTAACTATATCAGAGATGGAGTATCTTTTTTAATGAATAGGTGAACAAATTTTTTTTTGCTGAAAAAAATACTGAGTCATAGATATTCAATCAAAGTTTGCCCCAATTAGAAACTTGCTGTTGCATGTTTTTCGCAAATCTTGTAATCCTTGGCTGGTATTGTGTAGTTTTTTTAGTTTTGCACTCCACTTTGAGAGTAACCTCATTAAAGTCACCATATCCTGCTGCATTTTTATTTAAGATGTCTGTAGTTGGAATTTTGGGTCAAAAATCTGTTTTCGAAACGGTGTTTTCTTAGATAATATAACTTTTATGTCTTCTTATACTGTTTGCAGATAGCGTTTGTATTCTATAGTCGATTGATATAAAAGCTCTAGATTCATTTACCACTACAATAATCTAGGACAAAAAAATAACCCACATGGAATTACATGCACTGTGATATTTTTTTAACTTGAACATTATTTAAAATGTTCTGATCAATGTTTATATTTCTGGTGCTATGATTGCTATCAATTCTAGGATATGTTTTTTGTGTTGTACAGCTTACAAAAACAACTTTTTAGTTCATTTCATTTCAACACATTCAAATTTCACTTTATGGCAATGATGATTTCCAATCTGTATTTACCTAATCTCATTTTTTAGGCTGTTCTTGTTGTAGCATGCTGCCTACTTGTCATTGTACTTGTGGTTTATACTACAGCATTCATTTTGATGAGGCGAAGGTAAGATTCTCATCAATTTCCTAACCTAATCTATGGATATATAACATTTATCTAGAAATATATAATTATAAAAGCAAATGATTATTTGTGAGTAATACAGAAAAATAAATTTACAGTGATGTTTCAATGAAATAACACTATGCAATATGGAAGATATGACAAACCAATTCGAAAAAAAAAAAAAAAAATCTTCAAAGAATACTAGGAAACACGTCTGATTTGCAATATTTTAATGTTTATATCTATTGTAAACTCTTTGAATCAGGCTGGTCGGGTGGCCCATGTCACATTTGCTAATATAGGTAACTACTATTGATGGTACAGGGTAGCCAAAGAATAACACTTTGGTGTTATTTTATCACAAAAATAACCAGGAAAATCTATTGCCATATTTCTTACATCACTAGATCAATTATTGTTACGTGGATATTACCCTTCTGTACCTCACATGCCGAGATTTAGTAATCAATCATTTTGCAGTGATTTATAAGTTGTTTTGTAAACGTGAGTTTGGAAAGAAACTGACCAATTCAAATAGATATCTTTAAGTCAATATGGGACGAAAAGTGCTTGTTTGTGGAAAACAAGTTCAGCCATAATGCTTAGCATGTCTGCAAGTTTTCTCAGTTTGAATTTTGTTTTGTATTGTGAAGTTTACATACTCTTAGCACTAATGTGGCCTGCGAACAATACAAAAATAATATTGTGGATCGAGGTGCCGACAAACTTGTATTTTTATTTGTAGGATGTGCATTTATATCATAAAACTCATATTCATCCATAAATTGCAAAAGTCATTAAAAATACCATTCAATATATGATTCAAATCTTAACTGCAAAAAATACCATCACACAGTATTTGACCATCATTATAAATTGTGGCACTGTGGCAGTTAATATTATTTCAATACACATTTTATTTTTGTCATTTTAGGCATATCATGCCTAATTAAACAAATGTCAAAATCTGTAGTTAGCTTTGTAGGAAGTAAAACACCATCTTTACCATTATCAATTCAGTTACAAACGAAAGCTCAAGGTTGAAAAGGCATCAGCAAAATCAGCAGCATCTCACGAAAGGAATGATGGAGGTGGAGCTCTCAATATTCCGAACACAAATCAAGCTGCCGCAGGGTAATTATTAAAGTCTGGTATTGAAATCATTTATCCACTATTTCGTTTTAAAAGTTTAGCATATTGTTTTATAATTTTTGTATTATATATATAAAAATGCACTTCTATCAGTAGCATAACAATCTCTACTAAAAGTTTGGAACAATAAATTTGACCTCGTTGAATTGAAATTTCATCAGTTTGAATTCCGTTGTTACATACTTTCTCTCACATTAACATTTCTGTAAATAGCAAATAATTTTTTCTCCTGTCATACTGATACACAACCTTACTGCTACTACTGACTTGTGAAACAATGTATCATTGGTAGTATTTTTCTTTCCAGTATGACATGCTTAAATTTATTTTACCACTACCAATGGGTATTATTGATTTTTTTTTCAATTTTTAAAGAAAAAGCAAATTATTTGAAGAGTATGAAAAAGGAAATGTAGATGTGAATATCTGGAGAGAATCAAATGATGATGACTCAATTGATGACAATGCTGTTGACAGCCAAGACAGTGCCATTTCTACAGATCCACGTGTAAGTAGAAATTTGACACAAGGTTGCATTGACATAAAATCAGGAAACATGCAGGTGATTGGACCTAATAGCTTGAAGAAATGATGTAACGAATTCCTGAAATTATACATCGTGAAAACATAAATATTGTTTTGTCATTGTACAAGTTGCAGCATCATGTTTCTGAAGACATCACATGGAAATGTAGTTTGACATATGCAACTTATGAAGCATAAATCTGTGATTACCAAATATCATCAATTTATGTGTTTTCCATAATCCAAAAGCTTAGGATAAGATTTTCGTTTTTTATCTCGGGGCGAAAAAAGCAAATTTTATGGCGTACCGCAGCCTGTTGTTGAGTTACCATTCCATGCCGGGTATGGGATTAGTATTTGCTTCAGATGCATAGACTTATGGTGGAGTAAGCGTATTCCTAGCCCTTAACGCGATGCATCAACCTCAGAACCCTTTTTGAGTTATTGTACTTAGTGTATGCTACGCACCCAGGTAAGGTAGTGTTTTTCTTGATAAAAACATAAAATGTCCTTTTCCACGGCCGGTAAGATAATGTCAATCTCATAACAGGATCAAGAGGGATTGGGTCAGGAATATGATGAGTTGAATGACATTGATATTGACTTTGATGACTCAAATGATGCAGAAAATCTGACTGCTGCACTCAATGCTGCAAAGAGAAAGAATGGGCAAGAAGAAATCGAATTTTCGTTTGATAATCCAGCAATGGAAAACACACCAATGTAAATTAATATAATTGCTCCTTTAAATTTTGCGCAATCTTTGCAAAGCAGTAAAATGTCATTTGCGTTTCACTATTAATTACAATACTTGATTATACAGTCTAATAATGTATAATGCATTGTGGTTTGATGAATTAACATTGATGTACTGATTAGTTCAGCTCAATGTGTAGTTGCAACCCTGTTTTTTTATGGCGGACCAATATCCTTACTGAATGTATTTGCACAATAATCGTATGTCATCAAATCTCCAAACTATTAAATTGGGAAGTTAGATATTGTAAAAGTTTGAAACAATGGCAGTGATTCAAATTAGTGTCTGTCCGTCTTAGAATAAATTATTAAAGATATTTTTCATGAAGTTAATTTTTATTCTCCTCTTATACTTACATTTAGCATGTAATGTAGAAAATGAATGCCTACTTTAAATATCGCTAATTTTGGGATTAATTTCCTCAGTGATTGTCATACTGTTCTGTTTTAAAGTGCCTTCTCCTCGTGCTCATATTTTATCTAGCTGTCTCTTCGCTCAAAACTGCTTAATTTAATCATGTAAATAAGTTTTTTTTAAATTTAAGTGCTAATTTATGCCTTTTCAAGATGTTGAATTTTGCTATTAAGATTCCGAAATTGTAATCAAATGTAAAATCCTTTGATTACCTTATAAAGTAATAATCCGAACCTACCCTATCAGAAAATGGTGATATTCGATATAAAATAGTTCTTTTAATCATATGACATTTTTTGGTACTCTTGAAGTATGCGCACCAACATTCCTGAACCCTAACCTGGTACACAACCTGATTTCAGGTTGTGCGCCATCTTGGTGCACATACTTCAGAGGTCCCATTTTTTATTGTAGTTTCATTTGTTCATTCTGTTCCGAATAGTAGATACAATTTTCATTGTGATGGTGTCCGATCACTGTTCTTTATAATGATTCTAATAATTGTATATAACTTTCATTTTGCATTAAAATTTGAACAGCAATTATTTTCATTCTGGCCCCTGAGTTGTTTATTTCAAATAGGGTGGAATGAAGATACATCATTAGCTATTCAAATGTTCCCAGATCAGCTGTAGGGTTCAAATCACTAATCCAAATAGGCTTGAGTTAATGTTATTACAACTTCAGGCATAAGCTAATGCATCTGTTACTTTAGCAAATCCTCGTGAATACCATTGGACCAGCGCACATCTGCATAAATGGGTCAAACACTCCTGAAGATATATAGTTATTGAATATCATTGGGCCAGTACATCTGCATAAATGGGCCACACACTCATGAAGATATACAGTTATTGAATATCATTGGGCCAGTACATCTGCATAAATGGGCCACACACTCATGAAGATATACAGTTATTGAATATCATTGGGCCAGTACATCTGCATAAATGGGCCACACACTCATGAAGATATATAGTTATTGAATATCATTGTGCCAGTACATCTGCATAAATGGGCCACACACTCATGAAGATGTATAGTTATTGAATATCATTGGGCCAGTACATCTGCATAAATGGGCCACACACTCATGAAGATATATAGTTATTGAATATCATTGGGCCAGTACATCTGCATAAATGGGCCACACACTCCTGAAGATATATAGTCATTGAATATCATTGAGCCAGTACATCTGCATAAATGGGCCACACACTCATGAAGATATATAGTTATTGAATATCATTGGGCCAGTACATCTGCATAAATGGGCCAAACACTCCTGAAGATATATAGTTATTGAATATCATTGTGCCAGTACATCTGCATAAATGGGCCAAACACTCCTGAAGATATATATTCATTGAATATCACTGTGCCAGTACTTCTGCATAAATGGGCCAAACACTCCTGAAGATATATAGTCATTGAATATCATTGAGCCAGTACATCTGCATAAATGGGCCAAACACTCCTGAAGATATATAGTTATTGAATATCATTGTGCCAGTACATCTGCATAAATGGGCCAAACACTCCTGAAGATATATAGTCATTGAATATCATTGAGCCAGTACATCTGCATAAATGGGCCACACACTCATGAATATATATAGTCATTGAATATCATTGAGCCAGTACATCTGCATAAATGGGCCACACACTCATGAATATATATAGTTATTGAATATCATTGAGCCATTACATCTGCATAAATGGGCCAAACATTCCTGAAGATATATAGTCATTGAATATCATTAGGCCAGTACATCTGCATGAATGGGCCAAACACTCCTGAAGATATATAGTTATTAAATATCATTGTGCCAGTACATCTGCATAAATGGGCCAAACACTCCTGAAGATATATAGTTATTGAATATCATTGGGCCAGTACATCTGCATAAATGGGCCACACACTCATGAAGATATATAGTCATTGAATATCATTGAGCCAGTACATCTGCATAAATGGGCCACACACTCATGAAGATATACAGTTATTGAATATCATTGGGCCAGTACATCTGCATAAATGGGCCACACACTCATGAAGATATATAGTCATTGAATATCATTGACCCAGTACATCTGCATAAATGGGCCACACACTCATGAAGATATATAGTTATTGAATATAATTGGGCCACTTCATCTGCATAAATGGGCCACGCACTCATGAAGATATAGGTATTGAATATAATTGGGCCAGCACATCTGCATACATGGGCCACGCACTCATGAAGATATATAGGTATTGAATATAATTGGGCCAGCACATCTGCATACATGGGCCACATTGTAAAGCCAACCACACATAGAGAAACACGGTTGAATTTATGGAGTGGTTCCAAATTTTAAAAACAGGTTCTCTGTTGTGTCGAACTCACTAACAACGGGTTTCCTCATTCTAGGAAAACGTTGCCGAACCTATGGCTCTGCAACTGGATGAGATGATTCAAACAAAATTTATTTTCTAATACGAATGAATGAAAATTGAATAAGCCGAGGCATAAAATACAATGAGAACATTTCCAAAAGAAAACATGAGAACAAGTGACTCACTCACAATCATATGGTCAGCAATACTGAAAACAAGTGTAACTGGGGGAATTGGCATAGTTTGGTTCAAAGACAATTGAAGTGGCCTAACTACTTTGATGAAAACTACATTTGGGAATTATATAAAATCAGACCTTGAGAAAAATGCACTTTATTTCAATATTAATAAACAATACACAATTAAAAGTTTAAACAAATTGAATGTAGTTGAAAAGTATAAATATAGTAACTGGGGTCTGTTCCGTGTGCCCCAACAATACCACATTCAAAATCTTTTATTTTAGTAAATTCCAAATGGCAACTTGATTGCAATCATATTCCTGGACTACTCTCTGCTGTAGCTTTTGATCATCAGCAACGTGGTTTCTCAGCCATGTTTTAGCATAAGGTGCGGCGTCCCATATCTCAAAAGGGAGGCCAATAAGGTTAATTGTCATCAAATTTGCTATATTTTCAACAACAAGGCTCTTATCTGAGCAAATATGATTCATACTGGAGAAGCCTCTTTCCAGTTCAGCAGAGCTGACAGCAATTGTGCTTACTATGGCTTTGGCTTTTTGAACACTTCGAGGAATTACAGGGTTTTTAAAATTTTGCAATACATTTTTCACGTAATCACGGAAATCATTGACAGGAATTTCATAATGAAAAATGTCAGTGAACCTGCACAGTTTTTCTTCAGCAGCAAGCCAGGGTACAACTACTTCCTGAGTATTCCAGGTGTCTGACTCTAACAAATTTACCACTTGATGAAATTCCGTGTTTTCCTGGTCATCACTTCCTGATGTCAAATGACCATTATCCATTAGTTTCTTTCTCATGTTTTCGATAATTTCTTCAAGCAGCTTTTTCCGAGGAAGGCATAAAAATTTGTGGTTTTCAATAAGCTGGACATCTTTAAATTCCTCAGAAGCAATTCTGTCGGTAATTTTGTTTTCAAATGTCCCTTTACTTTCTATTAGTAGTTCAAATGCTTTAATGGACTCAAGTACTAATTTTTCAGCTTGTGTCAAAGTTACACATCTAGCTTGAAGAGCTTCAGAAAGAAAGGACAATTCTTGCAGTATATCAATCATTAATGCTAAATCATCTAGAAAATATTTGTTCCCAAGACGAGCAACCATTCCTGAATGTTTGGTAAACTTAGAAAAATATTTCCACAAGGCAGGATAAGCATGCCATACAGCGAGTGCAGACTCTAAGCTGCAAGCAGACCATTTTGATCCAGAAACTCTACCAATCTCCGCTATTTGCTGTCCAAGTTCTTCAGAAATTTTGAAAATTTCCATTTGGTTTTTATTTGACTTATGAAAAATAGTGTGTATTTTATCCATGAAAATTTCCAAGTGATTCACTTGTTTTATATCAGTGATAGCGGCATCTAAAACTAGTTGCAGGCGATGATTCAAGCAATGCCAAAGAATAATATCAGGGAAATTATTTTTGAGTTTTATGCCTAATCCAGATCTACGACCGAGCATTACACTTGCTCCATCGGTACAGAAAGCGATTAGGTTTTTTTCCAAATATGCCTCATCGAATCCAACAAGATGCAAGCTATTTAATAAGGTTGCATATATTTCTTCTGCTCCATGTTGTTCCAATTCAGCTAAATCCAAAAATATCATCGGAGAAAAATTGCAATCTTCGACCTTTATGAATATTACAATGACGGGTTTACTAAACACAGTTAACGCTTCATCAATAATAACACAGATTTTTAAGTTTTTTTCAATGATTTTTGTGAATATTTCTTTTCTAATTTGTCTTGCAATGTGGTCTACTATTTTCATAGCAGTTTTGCGACAATGAGGTCCTGCGCCCATATCTACTCCATTTTTTATTTGCAGCGCGATTTCATCTTCAATATCAGAAAATGGGCGACTTTTTTTCGCGAAACTGTAAACTGTATTAAAGACTTTGATCGTAGAATTTATACAACTCTTATTTAGATTATCAATGCAATCTGCAATAATATTTGGATAATCCCGCAACCCCATAACGCAAATATGGTGCGCCTTCGACGAAAAGTGTAAATTCATCTTTTTTCGCAGAGAAGCTTGCTGGACTTTTTTATTCTTTCCTGAAGCTGCAACTCGGCAATTAGCCCATTCCATTGACAAGTGAATGCCTTTAGAATTTACTAATTCAGATGGAAATCTACCACAGTAATCACAACCAAGTCTTTTATTGCGAAGTGTTAAACCATCATATTTTTGTTTAAAGTTAATAAATTGATTCATACTCCAGCAGTCTGGAATAGCTGAAACTTCTTCATCCACCTCACGACTACTATTTTGCAAATCATTCATATTTTTGGTCGTAATATCATGATCCAATGCTTGTTGTCCATTTTGTTTTACACATGCTTTATCAAGTTCAGTTCTTGGAATTTTCCGGAAGCACTGTAAAATATTTTGTCGCCGTTTCATTTTTGGTTCCAGTCTTCTAGCTGTGAATTTAAAATACTAGTGGAGCATTTAAAAGAGAAATAACTCTTCTTGAACCAACCTGCAATAAATTTTATTTTGGCTTTAGTTTTTTTGTATTTTTAAGGGTAGAAGTTTTGGGTCTCGTGTAGTTTCATACCTAACGTACTTCTAGTGGGCGTAGCATAACAATTTTTTGATATGTCAATCCTAACCCCCATCTGATTACGCCATCCAAAAATTAAATCACTACGACATCACAATCACGTCATAGAGCTTGCCAAACATACGCACGATCGACCGAAATGGCATTGGCGCCGACGATAAAGAACTGACTGACGTTATCGGTCTCTCTCCTATTGGAATCTTTGCGACGAGAAAACTAACTGTTCGATTTCGGGTGCTCGTTTGCGCGTCTTGGATGGCAGTTCGTATAGTTTGAAGGGCTCTATTACGTCACTGTGACGTCGTAATGACGTAATTTTTGGATGGTGTAGTCAGGTGGGGGTTAGGATTAATACGTAAAAAAATTGTCATGCTACGCCCACTAGAAGTATGTTAGGTAAGAAACTACATGAGACACAAAGTTTTGGGTCTGGTATAGTTTAGTACCACATGTACTTCTAGTTGACCTGGCTCAACAATTTTTGCATATGTAAATCCCAACCCCCACCTGACTACATCACCGAAAAATTACGTCATTTCGACGTCACAGTGGCGTAATAAGGCCCACCGAAGTATGCGGATGGTCGTCCAAAACGCGCAGACGATCATCCGAAATCGAGCAAGCAATTTCTCTCGTTTTCTCGTCACAACGATCACGATAGGAGAGAGATCGCCGGCTTTAGCAAGTTCGTTATCGGCGGCGCAGATGACATTTCGGGCGATCATAATTATACTTTGGCAATCCTTATGACATGATGGTGACGTCGTAGTGACGTAATTTTTGGATGGCATAGTCAGGTGGGGGTTAGGAATAGCATATGCAAAATTCGTTATGCTACGCCCACCGGAAGTACCGTACTTGTGGTACTAAACTATACTAGACCCGAAGTTTTCACATCAGCTTGAAATTAAAAGTTTTACATCAGTTGCTATAACACCTCTATGACAGTATGAATCTATGTCGGTTCCCGTACATTTGAACCCACGACAATTGCACCTGCATACCGGTACCGGTACTATTGCACCTATGGAAATTTTTTTCGTTTTGCGGATATTTGAACCCGTACTAACCTAACCCATGGGTTTTAGCACCTGCATATAGGCTAGATTGAACCCGCGGATATACACATGGGTTCAAATGTACGGTCACCATCTATGTCACCGGAAATCTACTGAATCTATGCTAAAATTGTTGAGCCAGGCCTATTACAGTATTAGAATTGCATGCAGTACTAAACTATACAGGACCCGTACTAAACTATATCCAGATATCAGACCCTACAACCCTCTGATCTGACCTTGCAAGCAACTGAGCAATGATTACACTTAATTTTTGACTAATTTTTGTTTTGTCATGTTTTTGTGCGATCGTGCCTTTTTATTCATAACATAGCCTACCTACATCAGAAAAAAAATCAAACTTCTAAACAAGCCAGAGCTGCCTGCATGCGTGCGTTGCATTTGTGCAGAGATAGGTATTTCCCCGAACATCGATTTTCTGGTTTATTTCCGTAACAGTGACCAATCGGCAATAAGTCAATGATGACGATGTCGTTTTATTCGAGATTCTGCGTGCTGTGTGTCAGCTTTCAGTTGCGTTCCAAAAACTTGATTGTAGATAAAATACCTTGTAATTATGCCGTTTTTTGTGTCAAGGGTCAGGGAAACTAACTCAAATCGCCTTCCTCACGCTTTTTGATAAATATTCTTCTTTACTGTTCACTCTTGTTTACAAAATCGATATTCAGTTTGGCGACTGTTATAAAATTATTAATATGGTGTAAAAATACTTCATTTTGTTTAGGATATTTTTTTTGTTTATTATGTAATTTATCTCAAGTTTCTTGCGTTTTCTTTCTTCGATTGTGTCGTGTGTGTGTACGAGTGAAATAATTCAATACTCTAAGTTAGTGAAAACAACCCATTCCTTTTTGATAAAACCCCGCAACTTATATTCCAAACGTTTTGGTGGCGCATCGTGCATCGTCATCGCACTTCTGATTACCCTGCGTGGGTTCACAGGTTCGATTCCAGTGGGGGATGATTATGTGTGAGAATATTGCTGGACTCCTCGCCGCCGTGAGGTGCTTAACGTAACCGCTCGTATGTTACAGCTTCCTCCACTATCAAGTCCATGCATCTGAAACAAATAACTGGATAACTAGTCCCAGTGGCTACAACCGTTCTGGGGTGATGTAGAAATCTGTTTTCAGTGAATTCGATACAATGAAGAACCCATTTTTAATCCCGCTACCGGACATTGTGTACCAATAGTAATTTGAATGGATTCATCAGAAAGACGCTTGGACTGCCTTATAGACAGTCGGTTTTATTTGGGGGCCAGTCAAACACAGCTACCGTTCTGACATGACAAAGAATTTCATTTATCATGGCCAATGCCTACACGATTAAGCAGATAGTTAGGTAGTCGCTGCTCATGAACTTAGATGACGAAACTAGGTGATGACAGGAACCAGCCTGCAACGGCTGAGATTTCGGTTTTGACACATCATTTCCCATGAGAATCGAACTTGTGAATCTTTGTTGAGTTATTGAATATACACGATTGCCTTCTATTTTTGAAAAAATTTTTTTCTCTATCTTTTCCTTGGATGTCAATATGTATATATGTTTCTAATGAACGAAAAAAACAAGAATTCATTTGAAAATAGAAACGAAACAAACAAGAAAATATGAATAAACATCTTTAATGATCATGAATGACACTTTAATAACCCAGCAAAACTTAAACTCGTCTAGACAGATATCATAAAATTTAATTCTTTTTGGATTCAGATAATGCAATAACAATTGCATCAAGTACGTTTCTGACAATATGATCATGTATCTCTTCTTTTTTCTTATGTTTTGCGTCTTTAACCATTGCTGTCATTTCTACAGGATTCGTTGTACTTTCAACCAAACCTGGTGTTGTTTGTTCTGTTGTAGAAGTTAGGCCTACAGTTGAGTTGCTTTCCGAAGTGCAATCTTGTACCGAGACGCAACTGAATGTTTATATACAGTATAAGGGAATGTTATATAAATTTAATGAGGATATGAGTGTAAAGAATTTGTAGTGTCATCACGGCAAATATATAGGATGTCCATAAAGTCTTAAATTTTTTTTTTTCAAATTGCAAAGTGAATTCATCGAAACCATAATATTGTTTCGGCCCTCACTGATTTTAAATGAAGTAAAAATACAAATATTGATTAACAAATCTGATATATTGAGAACTGACTTCATAATGCATTTGAAATTATAAAGGGATTTTATGGACACCCTGTATATATTTATTCGGGAATAGATGCACTGTATAGTTGTACATTGTATTTGTATTGATTATATGAGACGGCAAAATCATAGCCTTAGACAAACTTTCTTTAATTGCAAAAAAGCATTTTTACTCGTTTAGATTAAACAAGCATAGAGGTATTCTTAGACAAGCTTTCTTTAATAACATGTAAAATTGCAAATGAGCATTTTTACTTGTTTAGATTAAACAAGCATAGAGGTACCAAAATGTAGTATGTTACTTTTAATAGCAAATTTTTACGCTAATTTTGCTTACCTTCCATCTTTGAAAATTGGTAGTTCAACAGGGCATGCGCAATCACCGAAGCAAGCTCGCGCGCAGAAAATGCTTACACCTAACTCATCTAGGTTGTCGCAAGATAGAACGCACCCATCGCCACAGCTGCCTTGCTCCATGTTGGTTGGGCAATCGCCTGGATTGAGTATTGTTATTAATACAAGAGAGTAATTCTTAAATATATAGACACGAACGCCACAGCGAAGTAGTATCAAATCTTTTACGGTATCGATAGTCTGACCACCAGATCAAGAACCACAACACGAAATTTGTGATTTTGATGACTTCATCACACAGAACTTCGGGGTGGAAAACCAATCCTATAGAGCCCACAAATATTTTTAAAATTAATGAAAGTAATAGCCTTCTAGCGACAACAGCAAGCTTTAACCACTAAAAATAGCAATTGTTCCAGTAGTTAAAAAGAAAAGCGATCCATAAATCCGTTTCATGTCTCATAAATAACGGAATGTGTGCGCAATACCCACATTACATCAAATTCGGGCATTTGTTATTCCTTCGGTATGTTTGACCATCTACAAATCATTTTGTGTATCTATGGAAACTGAAAACTCTCTCTTTGGTGTGTAATTCGTACGCATAATGGCAATCATACAGAAAATCAATAAGACAATCCACATTGAACCATTACAACTGATGATTGTTGAACTTTTGATTACTATTGTGGCACTGTACTGCAAGATATTGTTGGAATGTTTAACTATTACGATTACGAAGGGAGTAAACATCTACGTTTTTCATCATTGTTTCGTCAGCCAGAATCCACTAAAGGAAGCAGTAATGTGAAAATAAGGTCATCAAATTCAACTCTTCCTACCAGAGTTCTGATGACGGTTTAATAAACGCGATTTCAATATACTTAAATTCTTTTTGTTATATATATATATACTTACTTGGAATCAGTGAACCTCCTTCTAGTGTAGGCGTCAAAGAAATCGGTGGTTGGTTGTCGACTGAAAAATATTAATGGTGTGACAATCAATATCTTTCCGTGATATAATTTTAATAATACCAAAGAGTGAGCACAAAAATGTTTTTGAATGAGAAGCATATTGTGTAAATAGCTGCTATTGCAATTTATTCCTATCATTATACTGACCGACCTTCAAGTGTTCTTTGTGGTTGATTACAGTCTCCTTCCGTTATGCTGATATCATCAATAGCCATATCAGACTTATAATTTGAACCACGCTTACCTTCAAATGTGATCTGTACAAAAATAGCAGCTGAAACACGCAGATATTTCTCTGGGAATCGGGAAAAAATAAAATGTGTTGTTGCTGTAGGGCTCACACCTTGCGAAGGTATTTATATTTAAACTCGAGGTCGATTATTTTAGGAATCCACGTTTTTGGACAAACATGCCTTTTCTATAGCATTAAAAAAGTTTATTCGTTTCCCTGGCGAAAACATGTCTAAACATTTGATTTTAAACGAATATAACAGTTCAATATATAAGCATATATCATCAACCGTATGAAACATTATTTACGAATCGCAAGCTTACTTCCGACGCGTTTTCGTTTTTTTTTAACAAAAACTCGTTTCTTGTGAAGCGCTTGCATTTAAATCCCTAACTTCAATGGGTCATCCTGGTTTGGGGTTTTCATTGAATACGAATGCATTTTTTGACCTAATAAAAAATAGTATGAAAAATTTGAAACTTGTCAAGTAAAATTTAATACCCAGCTCATTAGCGATTCCAGTGTAATGGTATATTCTCCTTCGAACCACATGTCTCCTTTATCTCCGGAAAAACTTGCCAATAGCGTCGGATTGCCTTCACCATCTTTGATGTAAACAGACAAGGAACCCATTCCTCCTTCTCCAAACATATGATACCAAAATCTTAAACATCTTTTGTCTTGGATTCCTTCTAAAATGGAAATGTTTTCAAATGAAAGTAAGTTTAGGTAGTGCATTAATACCAACCAAAACTTGCGATGTGGGCGATGACACCCATTCTAAAATTCTCGTCGGTAATTTTATAACTTACATTTACGTCATATGTTCTAGATATAACCTTGAAAATTTAAATAAATCAGTGTCGTTTCAATTAGTTCTCAGTTATTTTGATTGGATTTCTACCCGAACCCAGCACTACCAGAGTGAGAAAAATTATATTTTCTTAGTGGTCCGCAAACAGACACCAAATAACCTGAAATGAGACAATCATATTTTATAGCTTCCTGTACGAATATTCACAAAAAGTAGAATGTTAATGAAATAAACGTTTACCCATTTCAAACTATATCTCCAACCGCTCTGAGCTTAGCTAGGAATAAATTAATATATGTTGTGGCGACATAAACTGTTTTAAAAATGTTCTTGTCTAGTTGTCTGTATTCTATTTGAAATATTTTTATCACACATTATTATTGTAAATATATTTTTTAATCCAATTAGTGAATAATAGTCACAAATGTTTGTTCATGCTCACTCGATATAATAGCAGGAGATTGTAATATCGCTGTAGAATCTTCATCGACTTTTGAAGCTTCAATGAACGCAAATCTACCACCTGCAATGAAAATAGAACTAACTCTCCTGGTCAGAGTTAACAGTTTTTGTGCATTTTGTTCGGATTATATGTTGACTGTGGGCTACATGTATTCTACCTCAAGACACTAAAATGCAATATTCTTACAATAAGCGGTGGGCCAGTATGGCTTACCGATTTGTAATCATTGCAGTTCGTGTCAATTTTTACAATTGTAATAAAATAAACTAATGACTTTCCGCATGGTATCAACATTTAAATGCACTTTACCTGAGCCTTCCGTCGTATGATCGGCTATTGGACCAGTATTGGCAGACGGAGTGTGCCCTCTAGTAAATAACCATTTATACTCCTTGTTTTCGTTTGTCCATCCTGAATTTAGATTAAATAAAGTATAGAAAAGTTGCAGCTTACATTTCAGAGTTACAAAGTATCTGCAGCTGATTTTACTGATATAGTAACTGCAAATACTGTTGGTTGGCAGAGATTTCTCGAACTTGATAGCTTCTTACTAAGTGACAAAACAGGAACATCAAAACTTATATTTAAACAAGTAGTTCATGGCATTCAAGCTGTATTATTTATTGATTGGTTTTTATAGCTTTTTTCGTTCAATTATATTCAGATTTAGCAGTCTATATACAACTTTTTTTCATAGGTGCTGTAAGTTGTAATTGTATATATATATATATATGATAAAATTGTTCAAATACAAAATTATATTCATAACTTTCAAAGTTGTGGTATTTTCCCAAGAGTTAGTTGATTGACCATACATATGGTCAGAGTGGTTACCCACCTGCACAAAGTGGAATGCCGTCATCAAAATTACAGTTTAACGTAATATCTCGATCTTCCGGATTTACTATTTTCCATTCTATTCTAAAACCTTCCAATTCAGTTGTGTAGTCAGACACAAACCATATACTGTAAAATTGTGGATGTGTACAATAAATATAAACGGTTTTTTAATCTGTAAAAAACTTTAAGACTAGATAATTACTTAAGAAAAAGCATCTCAAGAAAAGATACAGAAAAATGTTTCCATCACACGTAAAAAGTACTTTGACATATGGTAATGTGAAACCCCATACATATTATAGATAAGTTGACAATAGCTGAAGTGCATTTTGTTGTTAAAGGAAGAATGTGGGGCGCTCCCGTAATATGTGAACCAAGATGGCGGACACCGGAACGTAGTATGTGTACCAGATTAGGGTTAGGGCATAATTTTATTCCAATTTTTCTCATTTTACTTTTAGTACAACGACTATAGTCAAGTGACTCCCGTAGTATTTGTACCTGAAATTATGGCCTAACCTTAACCTGTTACACATACTACGTCCCGGTGTCCGCCATCTTGGTTCACATAATACATGAGTACCCAATGTGGTAGATGTAAAGTATAAAATCGAAATTGAGATGTACGGTTCGCTAACGTAAAATCGGACCAGTAAGATTGCTAGATGCGAGTTCCCACTTACGTTAAAATTGGTGAAGTTGTAACGTTTGGATATATTGATTGTTGGCCACAGTATGTGTTTGAAACGTCATCCCCATCGTATACTCTAACGTAGTCATAAACACACAAAGCCGACGATGGATCCTGCTCCTCTACATTCATAAATGTGCTTTCATACTGGAATATTAAAAAATTACTGAACTGCATGAAAAGCTGTCAATCGATACTTCTTCACCGTTCATTCAATATAATTTTTTAAAAAATTTTATCTACATTACGGTGTATAATTTTCACAAAATCCAAACGTTCTGTCAGATGCATTAAATATACGATATTATATTTATAAACTAAATTAACGAATCATAAATGTTAACTGAACGAAAAACATAAACACTTTTTTACAGAAAACGTGCTTATATTCATCATAAACACAAAATATTTGTCTACCTCGATCACATGACCCGCCGGCGCTATTATAGTAAAGTTACATCTTGAGATAGGCGGGTATGTATCTGGAAAACTGGGACTCGTAATCACTCCTTCCGTTTTGTCAGTAACGATGCTTTCGCACTTTTGAGACAAAACATCGAGATCATCGACAATACCCAATTCCTCGTCTAGGAAAAGAAAAAGAATTGAAAAAGTATTCTAAATTTTATTTATTAAAATATTATTGCAATTAGGTAAATTAACAACTCAGGAAAGCAAGTTTAAAAAAGTCAATGCACTATGAAAACGACCACAAATACTGTAAAACATACCTGGATAACTAAAAACCACTGAAACAATGGAGTATTGTTGGAGTAAACGTAAAGTGATTTTTCGATCCCAGCGCGCCGTTTAAATTAATGATACAAAATAGCCATACGATTTTGGAGCAAATAAATATGATTTTCATATTCAAATATTATTTTATAGTTCTAAAATAGCTTGTGCATAGTTAGTATACACTGTTTTTATAAACATTATTTTGTTCAATGAATGTTGCCAGTGAACCATGTGACATACTTTGACTCAATGTACATTCGCGCGATAAAATATAGATCCATACAGTTATCGAATGCATGCGTGATTCAACGTACGTGCTGTCTGAAATCCAATCCAATCGATTATTCCTAAAGGATTTCTAGTTATACCAGATTATTAGCCTCGTATAAATCGTGACTTACTGTGTATGCGTAACAATTCTGCTGTAGATAAGCCATTTAAAAGCTTTCCTCGGGCCAATTGCGTGCAGATTAATAAAATTTAATATTCAAACGTCCATCATGAAAATATAAATTTATTCATAACTGTAAGCAGGGTGTTTATTTTATCAGTTGGTATTTTGCCCAGATTATAGCCACAACTGCTGCTTTACATCCACCCTTAAAATGGAACTATTGGACATCGCTTTGGTTTGACAATGTCGATACCGTATGGAATAAATATCGGATTAGTGATTACCCCAGCTTTAAATACAAGATAATGCGGACGTCATTGAGCTTCGGCAGCCGTTTTCTAGTGCCTAGATTGGCGCGAAAGTATGATAGAACTTTTACCGATGAGGAACATTTGACTGTAATTAACCCGTTGCAGACTTCGAATGTGTAAGTAGAAATATTCATCAAACAATGTTCAGTTACATGTTGTGAATTTTTCTTTCGATCGTATGTCGGGTCGAGTATTGCTACAAAAAGTGACTTTTGACGTTTTGATTTCGATATTTTTCCAAGGAACTTTCTTTTCCATATAATATCTAGTTAAGCTCATGGCTTAGTTAGAACCCTGACTATTTTTGTGCAGAGCAGTTAATTGCGATAAGAAGTTCATAAAAATGGTGCAACTGACTGAAACTCCACTCGTTTTACTTTGAGTAAACAGATAAGCACTAAAGGTAATTATTCAACAATGATGTTATAAAAATATCTTACCGCCAATTGTTAATAATTCCTGCGTGCTTCCGATCTTGACTAGAAGAAGTGCGATGATTATAAAGCGAGAATCCATGATTTGAAATAAGGCGTGCCACACTTTTTCACTAAAACTGTAAAAACAACTAAATATTGAATGTAAATTTCAGGGACTCTCAAAGGGTGTGTCCTAACTTTCCTACATCTAAATAAATGTACTCAAAATTGCACGCGAAACTTCTGCATGATATGGGGAATGCACCACAGGTGTTGCAACGATAATAATTCAATTAAAAATGACTAATTTAGCGCCGCGGGCATGAGACATCATACAAAATATATTAAAAAAACACACGAAAAGCAACAGATTTCTACACAAATGATTTAATACGATATCAAACTTTAGTTGAACTGAAGCCGAACATGTATCGATTATTTACGTAATTGATATTTAAACGGGAATTGAAATTCTTGGAATGCTGTGCAAAAATTACGTGAAAAAGCGCAGACGAATTGCCTTATACATTATGCTTCAAGCCTTGCAACATTTTGAACTATGATCAATTTTTAATTTCGAAAAAGAAAATTCACGTTTATTTTCAAATTTTTCACGCGGTTAACAGATTGTTACAGGTTTTCCATGCTTCCTTTTTTATGAAATCAGACACCACCCAAGTTATTGACATGAATATTATAAACACACTTTAGTGAATGATGTAGCTGTATAATCTATTTCCAATATTCAATTAGTGACGCAGAATGGTCTTTTTTACTTGTTTGATTGGCATTAATTCATTCTTGGGACTGTTTTAAACACATTTGAAATACATTATTGCGAATAATCGATCACAAAATTTACACCGCATTCATATAAACAAGTAAGAAGACCATCAGTACTAACAACAAGCGAACTTGGAAGCTCAGAAACCATGCCTTACTTTTAATCAAATTGATATTTGATATTACGATTTACGTTTTTTTGGCAGTCTCCTTATAGCTATTGTATTATAAAGCAACTTAATTAAAATCTTTCGGCACTCTTACGATAGTAAAACTATAGTTCGTGGGTATCGTTTTTATGCGTCACGGTGATAAAATTTAGTGATATAAGCCGTCATAAAACTTTAGGGTGCCTTTGGCACAAAATTGTAAGTGTACTACCGCATAATCTTAACTGCGTAATGTAGATTACCGAATATAATCGATTACGTTATTTCTTAATTTCAAATAGAATGAATATCGAGGGCGTACAATTTGTATTTCTCGAATAACGAAAGTGACTAAAATTGAAAACAAAAAACTATAAAAAACATACTGATCCTTTTTCGTCGATTGGCATATATCTCGCGCAAACAATCCTTGTTCACTTTAGAATGTTCAATATAAAAGTCTTTAGCATTTGTTGCCTCTAGCCAAAAGACTTGCAACTCAATTCACTCAAATAATACTTTAAACCTTTTGCATCGATTAAATATAACTTGCTATGCTAATTACTTTTGGATTTCTTGGTTTTACCGAAAAATCAAACTAATCAATATATGCAACGAGTCAGCCATTCACTAATTAAGGAACGTTTCGGCAGATCAAAGTCAAAATTGATACGCTATTTCTGGAGAATTCACTAAATTTAATTCTTCGTTATTTTAGCAGTCTGGAATTAAAAATTGCAAGGAAAAATGCCACAACGACTTACGCGTTGTTATAGAGTATACTATAACCTTTTTATCAATACGTATATATACAATACATATATATATACCTAGTCCTATACAATACAATATATATACCAATACATATATGATTTGTCTTAATTTGATTCATAGTGCCCTGTTAGTCTGGCACCCAGTGGGTTGCTGCGGGAACTGGGCTTCAAACAATTTTTGGTACCCGTATAGTATGTGAACCAAGAGGGCGGATAGGGTCGTAATAGAACGAAAATAAGAAAAATTAGAATAAACTTATGTCCCAACTTGGTCTATATACTACGTTCATGTGTCCGCCATCTTGGTCCACATACTGGGAGCGCCCAATTCTTGTGGTATCATTGAGCTTGCCTTAAAATACAGTCAGATATCTGTAAATAAATACACGAGCGCTTTCCGTGCAATATAACCTGCTGTATAAGGTAGAAATACGGATGGATATAAGGTTCCAGATATCGCCAAGCTGATTATGGTTGGAGTCTCGTAATGCCAAATTGCCCAATTGGAATTGTCAAGTTGTATGCACGAAGAGGTGGGATAGACCACTTCAGCACTTACCAAAGCCAAAACTAGCCAAATCAGAGTCAAGATTATACAAAATATTATCAATCAGTATGAATTATTATAATTAAACTGGTGTTTACAAACCATGCAAAGACACACTCAATTGCGGTCAAAGCTTAGGAACGATCCACATGTTGGCCATTATGTAAACTTTACAGCAAAACCCTAACCATACGCAAAATTTCAGTTCACACAAAGCATAGAACACCACAGCAAATTAAATTATACCAGTGTGATTGTGAAATAATAATTTATGGGAAGAAAATTCCATAGTTTGAGTCCAGTATAACATAAGGCATGCCGACTCACTGATTTACTCATGAAGGGTAGGAACAAATCGGAATTACTTCTTCGTTTCGGTTCGGTTCGGTAACGGCTTCGGTTTTTCGTCGTTATTTTTTACAATTATGTCGTCAAATCAGTTTGGTTGCGCATGACTGTAAAAGTCAAAATCGAATGATAATATTTCAAATTTTGAGTAATGGCGTAAGTTTTCACGTCTTCTTTTTCGAAAAACAATTCTTGAAAAATGACTACAAATACTTTGCAATTTTTACCCATGGAGCCATTCTGAGCAACTGTATCGGATGTAGCTGAGTGATAATGATTGAAACATTGACAATAAAGATGATTGGCTAACACGCTGGGATGCCCTGGCTACAACTGCCAAGTTTCAATGTTTACTGATGACATGCGCAATTTATGATCTCCAAGAGAGATTTTCATCAAAGATATCTTTTAAGAATTTTATTTCACTCAGTCTTTCAATTTCCTTGCCATTGAGCAGTAAAAGTTTTATACATTTTAGACATGGGTTTTATCGTAGTAGTATATATTTACGGTTTTATACATTCAATTTCATGGTAGATAATTCGTCAAATCAGTTTTGACTGTTGAATTTAGACATCAAAAACGAGGCAATGTGTCTCGGTGGTTAAATGTTTTTGTGACGACCCTTGTTTTATCTGTTAAATGCTGTCATGTGATATTATTGCCTTATTTGGTATTTTGGCGTTGGGACATTGGGGGCGCTGTGACACTGTCGGTTCTGTTCCAGTGTCTGTGGGAGTGCCTCTGGTTCCCGGTGGGTTATCAGGGATGTTTGTTTGTGGTTTGTGACTGCGAAATGGGGATTTGTTGGATGTTTTATGCTGGACCGTAGGCTGATATTATTGTTTCAGTACAGTGCCATTGCAGTTATTTTAGCGTTGTGTTTTTGGTTGTTGCCAGGGAATTAGTTTTCATCAGTACTGTTCAAAGTGTTTTTATTGTGTATATTCTGTTTTCTCACACTGTGCTGCCTGGTACTTGTCGCTTTATGAACCTTTCTCCGAACATCAACTTCCTTGTTTACTTCGTGACATTGGCCAATCAGCAAGATGCAAAAAATGACGTAACAATGCTCCCTTTTAGCATCCGCTCAGACACTTTTCTCACTCAGACAGATTCTCAAGCGTGGTCGTAAACATTACCTCGTTTTCGAGTTTTTGAACTCTATTCGTTAGTTTTCAGTCGTGTTTCGGAAACTTAAATATAAATCAGATAATTCAGTGATCACTCTGTCATCCTATGAGTTTTAATTTAATTGCAGTAATAAAAAATTAGTGTATAAATAGCTGTGATAGACTAGGCTAAAAATCTTTACTTGTACTTTAAAAAAAAAGATTGTTGTATGCGATGAATCATAATGATGGTTTGAAACACATATTCCATTTTACTGGCGCCAAATCGCAAAAGCACTTAAAATAGCTCCAAAAATTTTGCAATGGTAAAGTATAGAAAAAATATTTTTGAGGGTCAAAGGTCCATTGTATGCACGTCGTTTTGTTTGGAGTATTTGGTTGTGTTAAGATTGTTAATTAATAAATAAAATAGTATAACTTGAAGCGAAAATTTAGAAAAAACTTGACATCAGATCATATTGGAAGATATTCTGAACTTGGATAATTATTTCATAGACTGCCGGTACGATATATTTTTAATTTGCTTATGAATTCTTGTTCAGTTTAAAATACAGAAATAGGTACCTACATGTGCAAATCAGTTTTGGTTTGTTTATGCCTATCTTTTATATTCATGAAAGTTAACAGGTGTGATATTTGGCTTATATTTCAATTTTCCCTTCATGAGACCCCGCGTGGAATTTCATACTTGTTTACCTGCATATCTGGCAACGGTGGATAAATTTATTATTGCTCAGTTGAGTTTGATTGATTTTCCCGGCAATTGTGGCGATTGCGAACCATCAACTGCCGGATTCTCAAAAGTTCTGGTGCTGATTTAGATATGGATATGTGCAATTTAGTACGGTAGTTTGTAACTGTTTAGGGTGACTTAACTCTTTGAACCATAAAATTCGGTGTTACGGCTTTCCCGAGGACGTCTTCGGACCCTTCGGCGCGGCGGTGTGGCTCAACGGGCTAAGCGTTAGGAATACGCTCGCCACCGCACCTCTAACTACTCTGCGTGGGTTCGCAGGTTCGAATCCCATGCAGGGATGGTTATGTGCGAGAGGATTGCTGGACTCCTCGCCGTCGTTGGGTGGTTCACGTAACCGCTGGTCGGTTACGGCTTCCTCCACCACCAAGTCCATGCTTCCGAAAACAAACAATACAGTAAAACTAATCCCATACCCGACTTGGAATGGTAACCGGACGAGAGGCCGTGGTTCGCCATATGGATAAGCCGTCTTATCGGCTTTCCTCTCCCCCGGGATAAATATGTAAATCCTATCCTATCCTATCCTGAAAGCCGGTTTCAGGCTTTGGCATCTCGCAGGGTCTCCCTAAAACCAGGCACTTGCGAATTCAGGCACTTTTTCAGGCACCATTTCAGGCACTTTGATATTTTTTATTTTTACCGTACGTCATTGGGATTTCCAATTTACCTGACAAGATAATTAGACTTTAAATAATTTTTTGCATCCCTATATTGCAATAAAACAATATTATTTCCAATTTATTAGGGTATAAATTATTTTTCAATAGTAAAATGTGGCAACATTGATTACAAAATATAGAAATCAGGGGCGCCATTCGCTAAACTTCGTAAAAAGCCGGGTTTACGATCTCGTAACTGTGTCTCTCAGAATCGTGATAGCGAAATCTCGTTAAATGCGATTCACCAAAGACCTCGTAAGCACTTGACGCACGGTCACTAGCATTCTCTCGAAATCTTACGCACGGTCGCAGTTGAACAAAATGCACTGACTGATCACTCAGCCGTATCAGTTGTCGCCGCTTACGGTCGAGCGTCTTTCGCCTTCGCGGTAACCTATCGGCTTTCTCTGCTTCACCTTTGCAGCCTGCGTTTTGAAATTTTGTTCATATAGCAGTGGCGTAATCTATAGACTGACGGATAGGCTACATGGAATAAATGCTGAAGTTACACAGAGAGAGATTTATTGCCACAAAACAAATTACATATTGTGAACTATTTGTGTAACAGACAATAAAATCAGTGAGTTGCCAAAGCTTGTTAAGATTCCATATTTTTAATTTTTCATTGAGTCTATAGTCCTCTATTAAGGTCCTTTCATTTGCATCTAGCTAATTTTTTTCTTTCGGATACGACATGGAGAGATTGTTGGACTTTTCTTCTGCAAGCTTCAATATAGGTAGCCATTTGTGAATCTGTGTTCATAATACTGTAGGCCAGTGCTAGAATAAACAAAAAACAATGACTTCAACAACTGAACAATCTCTGAATCTCAACCCTAGTTTAATCTGTAAATGCGGCAGATATTCCACAGCTAAGTTAACGGCACTAGACTACATACACGCTTACCTGAGTAAGGCCCCTTGATACTATGCCAATTTTTACAAAGTATGCTAACGTCCCAACGAGCCTATTTTAATTTGAATCACTGCTGAGAGCAATCCGAACTGTTAACGAGGCGAAGATTGTTCTCGTTAGCTAGCGAGCTCTTCAGCGGTTAAAGAACTTTCGTGAATACCGATTCCCGATAAAATGTGAGAAGAAGGCACTTTACGAGACGTCTCATTTGGCGCCAAAAAAACTCTCTCGAATAATTTCTCTCGAATATTTACGAAGCTCTGTGAATACCATTTTTGCTTTTCACGAGAAAGTCGGTGCTTAACTAACACGTTAAGCGGTAACGAAGCTTTGTGAATGGGGCCCCAGGCACTTGTGAAATTTCAGGCACTTGGTCAAAACCTATTTTACAATGTATCTGATTACTCTAAAACAGAAAATTAAATATATACACTTTGTATGGTTGAATTTACAACATTTTGGTAAAATACAATACCGTTTGTGACTGATGGAGACGTGTCATATTTCGCAAGTGCCTGATTTTTCTCGGTGACAGTTGCCATATTTTTTCGCAATTATTTTTTGAATTATTTGCGTCAGCACTTACTATTCTTTGCTTTCTAACGCAAATTCATTGTTCCACAACAATTTGAGCGTTTTTAATATTGCAATGAACAATACTATTTGACAACATATGGTCAACCATCGTACTTTCTGGATTTATTTGAAATTGAATATGAATAATAAAATCTGGCAACCTCAAGCACAAAATACTAAAACCAGGCACTTGTGAAATTTCAGGCACTTCGTAAAAACCTATTTCTCGATGTTTTTACTTACTTTGAAGCAGAAAACTAAAATATACACTCTTTTGTATGATTGAAATGACGTCTTTTTGGTAAAAAACAAGAACGATTGGGACTGGTGATGAGGGGTCAAATTTCGCAAGTGCCTGATTTTTCATTTTTTTCGATAACAGTTGCCATATATTTTCGCAACAATTTTTCTAGATTATTTGCGTCAGCACTTACTATACTTTGCTTTCTAACGCAAATTCATTGTTCCACAACAATTTGAGCGTTTTTAATATTGCAATGAGCAATACCGTTTGACAACATATGGTCAACCATCGTACTTTCTGGATTTATTTGAAATTGAATATGAATAATAAAATCTGGCAACCTCAAGCACAAAATACTAAAACCAAGCACTTGTGAAATTTCAGGCACTTCGTAAAAACCTATTTCTCGATGTTTTTACTTACTTTGAAGCAGAAAACTAAAATATACACTCTTTTGTATGATTGAAATGACGTCTTTTTGGTAAAAAACAAGAACGATTGGGACTGGTCATGAGGGGTCAAATTTCGCAAGTGCCTGATTTTTCATTTTTTTTGATTACAGTTGCCATATATTTTTGCAATACTTTTCATAAAATCTTTTTCGTCAGAACTTACTAATCATTGCTTTTTAAAGGAAATTCCTAGTTCTACAACAATTTCAGCGTTTTTAATAATGCAATGAGCAATATCATTTGACAACATATAGATAACCATCGTACCTTTTGGATTTATTTGAAATTGAATAGGAATGATAAAATCTGGCAACCGCAAGCACAAAATACTAAAATCAGGCACTTGTGAAATTTCAGGCACTTTGTAAAAAACCATTTCCCGATGTTTTTGATTACTTTAAAGCCGAAAATCCAAATATACATATTTTGTATGACTGAATTTGGTATTTTTATTGTTCAAAACAAGAAGAACTGTCACTGGTAGGAATGTGGCAAATTTAGCAAGTGCCTGATTTTTTGGTTTTGTCAATGGTAGTTGCCATATCTCTATAATTTTTTTCTTTTTTTTATATGTTGTTTCCCTATTGCATTATTTTATAAAAGTCAATGTTTGTATGAGAGCTCCACTTAGCATAAATGGAATTAAACTTTTAACATCAGTATCTACTCCGGAAATTGGTATTTAATTAAACCAATCACTATTTGAATATTGTAAAGTTTGAATGACATTGTGTTGTTTATTTTTATTAATTCAAAAGTATTACATATGTATTATTTAAATACGGGTTTAAATTGGACAGATCTGTAAAGAATATTAGTTATTCAGACGACATCTTTATAGTAATGTTCGGAACCCTTGAAATTGGTTCAAAACTTCTTCTAATTTGTTATAAACATTTCGACGTAATATATTACCCAGGTAGCAACAATCGCATTGTTATAAAGAACCTAATTTGTCTTCTGGCAATATTAGTTCGAAATTCCAGTTTTAATTGTTATCGGACGACGATTTTAATAATGTAATTCGGCCTATGACTTCATATAAACTACATAACAGAAACAATTGACTTATGTCGTATAGAATTTTTTATAATACGTATCCAAGTCACATTATCCCCTAATAGAACATAATTTACCGTTCACAAAATGTATAAAAGCCTATGCAAAATCTATATTGACAACCAGCGGTGTTCAACCACGGCTACAATAAAGATATTCAATCACTTGACGTTGCTGTTGTATAATATTCTTTACAACCTGAAGATCTGACTGTAATATCTTTTCATGGATAGTTTATGGAATGAATTTCATGGATAGTTTACGTAGAATTATTTGTACATTATTTCATGCTGTAACAGATAACTGTAAAACACGTAGTTCCTAAATAAGAAGAATGGCTACAGGATGGTAAATACGAGATGGCAATGTCACCTAAACAAAATTCGCTCGGCGAATGACATCAGGTAGCTGATATGCCCAAAGTTAGGCTTAAAAGCATCGTTAAACGAATGTTACAATAAAAATCCTTCAATATTCAACACGCCAGTAGTCAGTCAACGATTTTTTTTGCGTTATTCAAAAAGTTACAAATATATAAAAACGTAAAACAGTAATTGTTTTTAATGTCACAGAAGCCGTATTAAACTCTCGATTATAGATCTTTCTTCATCAGTAATTGGGGATATAAATTTGAATTTATTAAGGAGATAAAACATTAAAAACACAACTTCACAAAGGAAGTGTATGAGTGAACACTAATCGAAGCTTTCAGTTTGAAAATTATTAGAAATATTGAGTATCCAATGAAAATCCTTACTATTTGTTCTATTTTGACATGATATGATTTACGTATCTTGCAATTAGGTAAAACCACAGATCTAAGAATTGAAAATTTTAAATGTCAGTTCTGAAATTAAACATGAAAAGGTTTTGTGTATTGTTTGCTACTCTTATATGTCGGGCGTATAGTTTCTTCATGTCGCGAATGAGCATCAGAATAGGTTGTGCAGAAAATGGTGCTCCCGTAGTATGTGCACAAAGTTGGCACACAACCCGAACATAGTATGTGTACCGAGATAGAGGTAATAGGTTGTGCGCCATCTTGGAGCACATAGGCTACTACGGGAGCGCCCTGAAAATACCCACATTTGCAACACCGACTTACCGAATACAAATTTTACACTTCCACAATTTCGCTTTCGATAATTTCTCACATGTATCATGATACCAACGCTTGCAAACGAAGCATTGATATTGTACGTGCTCCCGTATACATTTCGCACTTTAACAGACACTCCAATTATTATTTTCCAGAAAGCAAAATCCATGCATCGGAATGTCAGAGTATATGAGTGGCGACGATGCAGTGCGACAACGTTCCAAATGTAATTGAATTTTTGTTGACTCCGACTTGTTCAATCTTCCATCTGGGCGTTTTGAAGAGGTATGTACTCACTTCAAATATAAATACTTGCACCACCTTCGGGCAGACGTCGAATTGAAATTAGCGATAAGAATAGCACTCAATATACATCGGATTGTCTTAAAAAACATTTTACCGAGAAAGCAAAGTATAGTAAGTACTAAGTTCTGACGAAAATGATTTTATGAAATATATTGCAAAATATATGGCAACTGTAATCGAAAAAAAAAGAAAAATCAGGCACTTGCGAAATTTGACCCCTCATCACAAGTCCCAATCGTTTTTCTTTTTTACCAAAAAAGACGTCATTTCAATCATACAAAAGAGTGTATATTTTAGTTTTCTGCTTCAAAGTAAGTATAAACATCGAGAAATAGGTTTTTACAAAGTGCCTGAAATTTCACAAGTGCCTGGTTTTAGTATTTTGTGCTTGCTGTTGCCAGATTTTATCATTCCTATTCAATTTCAAATAAATCCAAAAAGTACGATGTTTATGTATATGTTGTCAAATAATATTGCTCATTGTAAAAACGCTGAAATTGTTGTAGAACTAGGAATTCTACTCAAAAAGAAATGATTAGGAAGTTCTAACTCAAATAATTTAGAAAAATTGCTGCGAAAATATATGGCAACTGTTATCGAAAATAATGAAAAATCAGGCACTTGCAAAATTTGACCCCTCATCACCAGTCCCAATCGTTTTTGTTTTTTACCAAAAAGACGTCATTTCAATCATAAAAAAGAGTGTATATTTTAGTTTTCTGCTTCAAAGTGTATAAAAACACCGAGAAATAGGTTTTTACGAAGTGCCTGAAATTTCACAAGTGCCTGGTTTTAGTATTTTGTGCTTGAGGTTGCCAGATTTTATCATTCATATTCAATTTCAAATAAATACAGAAAGTACGATGGTTGACCATATGTTGTCAAATGGTATTGCTCATTGCAATATTAAAAACGCTCAAATTGTTGTGGAACAATGAATTTGCGTTAGAAAGCAAAGTATAGTAAGTGCTGAAGCAAATAATCTAGAAAAATTGTTGCGAAAATATATGGCAACTGTTATCGAAAAAAATGAAAAATCAGGCACTTGCGAAATTTGACCCCTCATGACCAGTCCCAATCGTTCTTGTTTTTTACCAAAAAGACGTCATTTCAATCATACAAAAGAGTGTATATTTTAGTTTTCTGCTTCAAAGTAAGTAAAAACATCGAGAAATAGGTTTTTACGAAGTGCCTGAAATTTCACAAGTGCCTGGTTTTAGTATTTTGTGCTTGAGGTTGCCAGATTTTATTATTCATATTCAATTTCAAATAAATCCAGAAAGTACAATGGTTGACCATATGTTGTCAAATGGTATTACTCATTGCAATATTAAAAACGCTCAAATTGTTGTGGAACAATGAATTTGCGTTAGAAAGCAAAGAATAGTAAGTGCTGACGCAAATAATTTAAGAAAATAATTGCGAAAAAATATGGCAACTATCACCGAGAAAAATGAAAAATCAGGCACTTGCGAAATATGACACGCCTCCATCAGTCACAAACGGTATTGTATTTTACCAAAAAGTTGTAAATTCAACTATACAAAGTGTATATATTTAATTTTCTGCTTTAGAGTAATCAGATACATTGTAAAATAGGTTTTGACCAAGTGCCTGAAATTTCACAAGTGCCTGATTTCTATATTTTGTAATCAATGTTGCCACATTTTACTATTGAAAAATTATTTATACCCTAATAAATTGGAAATAATATTGTTTTATTGCAATATAGGGATGCAAAAAATTATTTAAAGTCTAATTATCTTGTCAGGTAAATTGGAAATCCCAATGACGTACAGAAAAAATAAAAAAATATCAAAGTGCCTGAAATGGTGCCTGAAAAAGTGCCTGAATTCGCGAGTGCCTGGTTTTAGGGAGACCCCATCTCGCATGAGTAATGAGTTACTGTACCGTACCGTAACCTTATCATATTTAGACAAGTTTTATATTGTTTGAAAGACAATCTTCTTGAAAACTAATCATAATTTTGAAATGAAAATAAAATTTCGCGATTATCCTACAAAAATTGTAAAACGTGGAAATTTTTTGAAAATCTTTTGAATTAACGTTACATAAACTTCATTTTGTTCTTGTTTTAATCTATTGCGATATCGACACATTTGTAGAAGTTAACAATAGCTTTTGAATGGTGCCATCATATTGAATCTATGATGCACCAGTAAAATCAGAAAATTGCATAAGCAATTTTATACAATGTTCTCCAATTCGTCACATTCAGTGTGTCTATGAAAATAAATTTTTTTCCCCACTGTATTACAATATCAGATTTAGTCAGTAGTCACCAGCTATTGACATTTGAGATTCTAACAATCAAAAAACCATGCCTCTCCCTGCAGCACTAGCTGCTAAACTTGCAAAACGCGGAATCGTTTCAAAAGAAGTTGAGGAACCAGAAGAAGAGGTTATTGCAGAAGATTACGATACAAATAAGACTAATGATGAAATTGAAGGACTTGATTCAAGGCTTGATGAATTTGGTAATTTCTTACACGAAGGTTGGGAAAAAGTTTGGGACCCGGAATACGAAACATGGTACTATTGGGACGTATCTCGTGATATGGTTAGCTGGCTACCACCTAGTGATCCTGAAGCTGTGATCACATATCCAGCAAATAGTACGAAAACTCATACAGAAGAAAAAAGAGAAAGTGAACCAAAGCGAAGTAAACCTAAATCTAAATCAAGACAGGTATTTCTGTATGTGTATGTTCTTACTCTTATACCAGTATATGAATCATTCAAGGTACCCTACAACATGCTTGTAAGTTGTGACTGTTATGTACAGTACATTGTTATCTGAATTGTTACTTCTGCTTCTTTATCAGTTACTACTATTGAATTTTTATTGGTTGTAATATCCTTGATATTAATCAACCACAGTTTAGTCCTAGACCAATGTATCATGTCTGCCCACTGGATGTCACACTTCATTGATTCCTGTTGGAATTCATAATCAGGAAAATAATGATATTTGATATGTGATTATATATGCATATCATGAAAATTTGATTGTATGATTTTCCTATTCCTAGTTGAATATGTTCAATATTTTATTTGGGTGGTTTAATGTAAGGTACATGTTCAAAACACTGCTTTATATTTTATGGTTAATTGGTCACTGTTATGTGGAGTAAACATTGGTTTTCATATCATCATCAATGCTAACCTGCTACAGGGTACATCTGTCGTCTAGTTCAATATTGATTCTAGTTCATTATCTATTCAATATTCAACACTAATCATCATGGATAATGTGAATATGAGGTCCTCAGTTTTCGACATAGAGCAGTGGTGTTTTGTTGAAACTGTAGCTAAACTTACCATATTAGATATGGCTATCAGAAATTTTAGTGGCTCCCGCTCCAAACGATATAATAAATCCACATTTAAAACTTTTTCAGATTTCATACAAATATGGTAATAAAATCTATTCCTTTTCAGCCTATATATTTATTTGAAATCCTTATATCATAGTTTCAAGTGCCTATGTCATGAATTTCCATTTGGACTGATTAAGAGTTTGGCTGTATGGGGTCTAATGGATAAACACGTTTTTGAGTAGTTATCAAGGTCAATAAAATATCATACTCAAAAGTTGAAAATGATCAAAATTGCATAGACTGCAATCTGCAGTGTGTATTTCTTTAAAAAAATTTATCCAAAGCCCATTACGAAATGCTGCCAACACTTGCCAATAGCAGTAAAAGATATTCAAGATTTGTGTGCCAAAAACAACCTAATTACTTTTGATCTATGAATTAACTATTTCTTCACTGTCCAATTTGTACCTGTGATATTTTTCAATTCATGCAGCTTAATAAGTTCTCCACCCCTATGAAATAGGAAAATGCAGTTTCATGCAGCGTAGTTGTGTTTTCGACGGCTAATTTTCTCACTATGCGTAGTCAAAATTTTCATATTTTTCAAGCCTTGTATGACCCTAATATCTATGTAACTTATCAGGTGCGATGGCAGAAACCGGCACCTGCTGATGATGAAATTGATCCAATGGATCCAAGTTCCTATTCTGATGCTCCTGTTGGTGATTGGAGAAGAGGACTTAAAAAATTAGATGATGCAAAGAGTGGAGTAGATTCTACTGCATCCGGTCCTTTATTTCAACAGAGACCATATCCTTCACCTGGTGAAGTTCTTAAAAGAAATAAGCAAGCTTTATCAATGACTGGTCCTCAAAAACCTCAATGATACTAGACTGGATTTACTTGCGTAATTATTGAAACAAAAGGAGCATGTGTAGCTGATGCTGGTAGTTCTCCATTTGGGTTGATGGAAGCGGTGCAATTTGATTACCAATCTGACACTGATAAGAAGATATCAAGTACACATATATGCTACTTCTATGAGATACAGTGCTTCCATGAAATGCTTCTATGTAGGAATTGTTGAATTCTAACAAATGAATCGCTTGTTTGATTGAAGCCCATCTCACTTATCATGTGCCCTTGTCACATGAATATTACAGGTGGGTTTATAACGAGTCCACATAACAGTGAAGAATCAATATTTTGCAAATGATATAGATACAATTTAACTTACGGTAACTATGATGGATTTTTATAAATTTTAAAGCATTTGTCTTATATGTTAAGTTTGATGTTTAAAACTTTCACCTTCAGAAATTTTCAAACATTGTTTTTGGTTTCATCTGTTTTTCAAATACCAAAAAGCTTTTGTGCCACTCTTCGAGTCTTCGTATATTTGTTTATACCAGACAAGTTTTTAGATAAAATGCTCAAATAAAAAATTGAAATCCTGATTGATAATGATAAGATTTAATAGAAAATCCTACTTTTTCATCAAAACTTCCGTTGCCTTCAGAAAAGTTGGATTGAACCGGTTATATTGATATTCTGGAATATGGGAATTTTTTTTTTCTCAACATGTCACACTAAAGTGCGTATGTGCGAAGTTTTCGTTGGTTAAGGAATTTTTGCAATATGTTAATGATGACTCCATATTCCATTTAAACGAGGTCTTTGGAGATTGGACCCGACAACTTTGGCATAGTTTATTCTAAAATCACTTGGTGTCGCATGATTGAATAGTCCAGTGGTTCCCAAACTTTTTAAAAAAAATTCCACGACGGACCCCTTTCAATTTTTTTAATGATTCGCGGCCCTATGCACTTAAATAAAACATTAAAAGATCACAACAAAAAAAATAAATGCGTCATACGGTATAGTGAAAATCCTTCTCTTCACCTGTTTTTATCACAATAAACTAACATCACAATTTTAAAAGACATTTTGAAATTGATATTACAGAGCGAAAAACGTAAAAATATATGCATACCGTTACCGTGTGTCAAAGACTAAATTTGACAGATAAAAATTAAACGTAGTGCCTCTCTAACTACTCTCTACTTAACGTCAGTCAGTAGTTTATTCACCAAAATGAAAATGCACTTACTGTGAACATGAATTTAAAAAAGTTTGAAATGACATTTCACGGTGAAGGGTGGCGCGAAAAACCAAAGTTGGTTAATGCTACCTACCGTTCACTACAAAAGCGTAAAACAGCGTTTCGAAGCGGACTGGCATACTTTATAAACTACCTACTGTAACTCCATCCTATACCAACAGACGCGCAAAGGCAGGGTAAGCTACACCTCGGCAGTTAGTTAACTTATAGTGGCAGCAATTGAACTTTGTCTGTGATGTCATAGATCCGCTGCTTTGTGACATCACAATGGGACAACGTGATCGAAACAAAAAGTGAACGATCAGTGATTGTGGAGCTCAAAAGGCGTCAAATTTAAGCACTTAATTTTTGCATTATTTCACTATGAGGCATAAAACAGATTTCTTTCGCGGACCTTCCGAAAGTGCTTCGCGGACCCTAGTTTGGGAACCACTGGAATAGTCCATTTAGTCGACGACGCTGCTCTTCATCGTAAATATGTTTATTAGAAGGGATGGTTTTGAGCACGTAAACCAGTTTGTAAGCGCAAACTCTCCTAAACATTCTTAAAATGAGTATACAAAATTTTGCAATAGTAAAATGTAGGGATAAATTTTCTGGTGTTGAGGCAAGGTCCATTTAGTTTGCGGTTGGACGTCTTCAGCAACTGCGACAACACGATGTCATGACATCGCACGCCATTAGTAGGCTATACTGCGGAAAGCGTAACACGCGAGTATTTTTTTCTATTATGTCATATAAATATGTTAATATAGTGCTTCCAAACCTCTATCATATCACGATCCACTCTTATTTCTTTTTATTTGTGCGACCCGCAATGAAATGTCGATATATGGGAAAAGAAACAATGTGCCCCCATGCAATTTGCTATTAATGCGACAATTGAGTTTGTATATTGGATATTATCAGATCAAATCGAAACTTGATTGAAGACACGCTCACACGCAACGTAGCATTTACTTGCTCTTGGCCCAAAGTCATTTCCTGGCTTGATGAAACCACATTTGATATAATCAGAGACATATTTTTCACTAGAACTTTTCGAGCTTACCTTTTTTTATTTTACTTTGTTACCCTTTATTTTTTTAAATTGTCCATTCTGTAACTTACAAGAATTAAACAAAGTTGGCGTGTTAAAATAATGTATAGATTAATCCTGTTTATTCAGTATTTAAAATGCAACTCATTGGACATGAGTTTACCAATTACATAAACCGGTGTCTTTGGTAGTGCTCACACGAATTCACCAAATTACTAATCTGCCTAGTAGCCTACCTACACTTCCCAACATATAGGGGCACACTGAAGATATATAATAACGAGACCACGATCCATAATTCTAATTGTTATTACATTGTTTTATAATTGTTACGTACGGTAATGACAATGCCACAAATTTGCTGGATCTAATCGGAAAGTATGTAACATTTGGAAATACTTCGCGACCCACCAGTACCGAACCACTGGTTGGAAAGCGGTGTCTCCAAAATGTCGTGTCCCACCGTACTTTGCGATCTAAGATAAAGTATGCAATTACAAAAATAGCTGACACAAGAATGTTCTTGCTAGATTTCATATACACAAATACTAAGAATGATTCTTTTCAGTACTTATTTTATTGCCAAAGGAAATAGAAACAAAAATAAAAGTAAACACAGAAACCACATGCATACACCACGAATTAATTGTAGTAAGAAATAAAATAAGACACGAGGGAAGTTTGCACCCGCTATTCATGCAGAACTTTCAACTTTTGTCAATCGCCAAATTTGAACTTATGTTAAACATTTGAACTTGTTGTTCGATTGATAGGAGTCCGGGAAGATTCATGCGAAAGAAATATTTTCTACAAGAAGGAATTCGTAGCACGGTGCTGGAACTGGAAACTTGAACAGGCCTTGTCTTTGACTGAACGACTATGAGGACTGATTGCTCTGATCACTTTCAGCATCCCTGTCGCAGTCTTTGTTCTTCTCTAATTTCTGCTTTCTCCACTTGATACGTCTGTTTTGAAACCAAACCTTCACTTGTGTTTCGGCAAGGTTCAGCTTCTTTGCCAAATGAAATCTGTCAGTTCCAACTAGGTAATGTTGCTTGGAGAATTCGTCTTCCATTTGCTCAAGTTGGTCTGGAGTAAAAACTGTTCGCAATCTTTTGGACTTCCTGTTGGCTTTGTTTTTTTCTTCGATGACAGCCGTAGGCGCATTTGACAGAGGAATTTGCATCCCATTACTGAAAAGGAACGCCGTATGTTTACCTTCCCCCAATGTATGATGGTTCATCGGTATCGCTCTGATATCACACGGAAAAGATGGCATCGGCCTATGTCTCATCTCTGGTGTGGAATGTAGGTTTGGTATACCAAATCGCATAGGAATAGGTGACGGATTATGGCCTCGATAGATTGCACTTGGTAACGTTGGAAGTTGCTGACGGTTGATAGAGGGTGGTGGTAGGAAAGGCGAGGCATTGTGGAACTTTCCATCTAGTCTCTGGATGGGAGACGTACGGGTAATGGGGCTCGAACTTATTGACTTCTCATCGTATACTTCTATGCTGTTTGTTTCTGATTCGTTGTTTGAGGTATCAGAATCGACGGATCCAGTAGAAGATATGCCGGAGTCTCGTGAGCGACCATCTTCGACTTTGCGTTCTGGAAGAGAGAACTCATCTGAATCTTTCCTAATTCGTTTGTTTGCACGACCTTCCTCTTGTTCTTTTTTGCCATCTTTATCGAGGATGGAGTCGATAGTAAAAAGTTTCCTTTTCTGTGGTCTGCTCTTCTCTGATTCATTTTTGGGTGACGAAGATTTATAAACAGGAGTTAACTCCGTAAAACTTGGTCGTTGCACAAGAGAAGCATCGTACGCAATTCTTGTTGGAATTACTGTATTCCTGACTTTGTCTTCTTCTATGTAGTTCGTATAGTAATTTTGAGCTCCGAAAGTAAAACCCTGAAAGTTCATCAACGATTGATACGGGTGCCGGTATGAAATCATATTGCCTGATAATATGCTTGTAGTTCTGTAGCTTGCTAATGTTAGTCGAACAGCTGAATTATACTGAACTTGTACATTCCTGTTTTGTCGGAGAGTTTATATAGCATCAGCAAGATAAAAACCTTTTTTCCTCGTTGTTATCTCTTCAGAAGCTGCGGCTCAGTAATTAGTGTAAGACAACAGATTAATTCCGCGTGATACCCGAGGATCACACGATAACTACCGCCGTCGAAACGTTATCTCAAACTAACTTTCGGATTATGCGTTTGAACTGAGGTTCTACGTCACGGCGGGATCTCCTCGCACGTTGTTGAGAAATTTCTTGACCGACGTTTGTTCTTCTCTACTGGATAAATGTTTGGTTATTATGCTAAACAACACCCGACTTGAAATTGATCCCACTGTTTAAATTCCGCCCAAATATAATACATATGTCCTATATTCTATCCTTTTGAATTTATCATAGCGGGTGGTAATACACTAGAGTTACATTCCAGATACTGCTAAAATTTGCAGCATGGCTGTAATTGTATTGTCGACTTGTCAAGCAATTTAGCACGTACTATGGTTTTCATTAACTTTTACCTTATTATATTCGATAAATACAATAAACAATACAAAACCTACATCTCTACTTACTGAGCAACAGTTGCTTATAGTCGAGCCAGTATTGGCACGTGTATCTTGAATGAACCTGCCTGAGCAGCGATCCGCATCCATGGCAAATAAATCACCTAATTCTCATAGAAGATTGATCCATTAGCAATTTTGGTATTTAAACGATACACAATCCGTCAGTAATTGAATTGTAGTCTAATTTATTTACTCTTGTGAAACAATGTTTGGGTGAACTTTCGACATTCGCACCGTGCGGTGTATAACCAAGTCCAAAGCACACAATAAACATCCGTCCATTAGAATGTAAAGAATATAATCGGAGTTAATGAACTTCATTAAATTGAGGCAGAATCATATGAAATGGGAAGTAGGGTTCACAATTGCCGTGCACATAAAATTAAATATTTTACTATTTGTACATATTTTATACACTGCAATAGCATTCGTTTTTGTCGTCTTTAGTGTATTGGAGCCCAATTTCGATTGATTTGTATTCCCAACTCGAGCTTGAAATTTTTATCTTGTGTATGTTTTGGCAAAATTTTCAGAGGTTCGTTATTGTAATTGTGGTTCGTTTGCCGCGCATCTTATTGCTTATCTATTATTATACCAACGATGATAAAGTTATCATATAATATATGTATTGATATGATAATATTGTTTTAACGCCAGATAACATATCTTTGGCTATGCAACCAATATAAATAGTGATTTTCTGATAAGGATAAGAAACCGTTACAAATAAAGATGTCTATGGATGTCATGCTGGGTTGGGGCTCGAATTGATATTATTTTTAAATTTAGATAAATTGATGGAGAATCTCCACTGTATTAAACATGTTTCAAAACATTTTCCTGTTTCATTCATCATAGATTCAGATATTTTTCGTCATAAACCTGGATTTCGTGCGATTCAACTGCTTTTGTGAGGGTGTGATTGGATTTATGGTCACTTAAGGGGGATGTTTTTTCAATTCATCTAACCAAACCATGCCAATAGAGAATATCAAAATGTTCTATTTTTTCCGATTATTAAACATGCTTTTAATCCTCGCAATATCTCCTTATTCAGCACGCGCGCCCGCAGCGAGGGCTATGAATGGCACACGCCATCGGAGGTTTATCAAAGCGAGAATTATCTGTTTGTAATCCAAGCTTAAATAATTCGGTATTAATTGAAGTCAAAATTAAATTGATGTAATATTATTAAATCAGGGATCAAAAGTTGACGAGATTATTTATTGGTTCTTTATTCTATGACCCTGATTTACCTTCTCAAATTGAAGCTTTTTCAAAATTCAGAATCCTTATGCACGATAAGTCTTGAATGGTGAAGGTACCACACACAAATCGAATAGCTCATTTCTGAAACTATGAGACAGCGAGCATTTCTCTCTTAGAAAACTAGACACGATATATCGTATTTTGGTTTTATATATATACCATGTATTTGTCACTTTATGTTACTTCAACCTTGATTTTGCGTATTTCATATATTAACCGACACCATATCTCGACAACATCGTCATGCTAATCACGCATCGAAATATGTTTTTGTCGTTTGTTTGGTTTCTCTTCACAAATACACGGAGATTTTGACGAGGAAATAACTTGAATATTCGCGTTTCACACGATAAATATGCGTAACAGCAACCTAGTTAAAATCCGTGTCAAAATCCTAACATTATTACGCCTCCTTCCATATTGGGGATCCTCATAATTATCATTAGTTGAAAAATAAAACATAAAAGCCGGAGGTTTCATTCAGAGGTTTTCGAATTGAACACAGGTGCGACATTGCCGTGGTAGAGTATTAATTTAGCCCCATTAATAAACACGAGTAAATAAGTATTCATGGATAATTGCTGGTTTAAGCAAGTGAAATTTATTTATCAGCAATGCCTGCTTTGTGTCGTACGATAACCTGTTGTGGACATAATTAAAATACTATAGTTTTGAAGTTCGACAATTGTTTAGCCTGTTTTTAAGTTAATTTTAGCTATCTATTGCACGACTGTAGCCCCTTAGAAGACGTGGTAGTTTCCCACAATCTTCCTCACAAGCCTCAAGATTCCAAATACAGAGCATTCTTTTTCAGTCGACGCGACATTTTAGAATATAATGAAGAGCAAATGTTTTAACATTTACGTCGTACTAAATGGAAGTTAGCCGCTCAGCAAATTTCCATCGACGACTTTTTATAATTCTACTTTGAATTGTAAATATAGCTCGGGTTCAGATTTACAACTATTGTTTGATCGCGATAAAATCACCAGAGGACGTACACGCTGTTCTGCATGCTGGGCCGTAACTGTCATGTTCTTTGATGTTACTTTGTTATGGTGGAGTTTCAAACGATGAGTGGTTCATTGCAACAGAGAGCATCGTTTCAAACAGTCAACCTTGATAGGTAATGACCATAACATATCTATGTTGATCTTCAATCATTGCTTTTATGTTTATTGTTTAAATTGCGTGAGATCCAACCAAATTGATGTGGTCAATCAACTAAGAAAAAACCTCCCACATTTTAAATTTTTACTATGACAATGCTGTTGCGATTATTCACCTAGCTTAAGTTAATTTATGTTGTTAATGAACTGCCATGTTGTTATCAATTTTCTAGAGATTTCAGTAGCGAGTGATTTATTGTAAATATTATGAAAATCTTTAATGCATAATTATGCCGTAGACAGGTAAACGCCGTGCATTTATTGTGGAATTTTTTCTCACTAACAGAGAATCTGTAACTGAAAATGTTCCTTCTAATGATATTGTGATTATAAGTGACGAAGTCAACTTTAATTTATCTGGTTTCGTCAAAAAGAAAACTTTCCAGGACTGGGCCAGAAGTAACCTTAGAGAGCTACATAACATGTGAGCTGCATTTAGTTGCTAATTTTGTAGTTTGGGTGCTTATTTTCGAGAATGAGAAAAAGGCGGTTTAGGTCACTTCAGCTCGTTATATGCAGATTCTGTACGATGTTAAAACTCAATTTTAGAAAAAATTGCAACGGATTGGTTTCAACAAGATCGAACAACTGCCCCTTTGAAAAAAGACCCTTTCCAACACATTTGATTTTTTGTATTATGACATATTTTTAGCACTCAAAGTCTTGAAGAGTCTTATGAGACCCGATATTTAATTAAACATATTTCTGTTTTATTTTAATCAATCGTACTTGCCCACCTCCGCCATACTTGTCTTCGAGTCTTTACAACAAAGCAAACTCGGTGCTTTATGTTATGGTACATATACCAGTGTCCAATGAGCGACTTTCACGTACCCTCTAACACGGATGTGAGTTGCTGAGGCGACGGGGCTTTAATTGCAATTTTCATTTGAATAATCATATAACGGACATCAGCGTCAGTCAAATAAGCTTGTTTTACCTGGAGTGTATATCTTTATAAAAAATGTGAAATGCGTTCTTAATTTTTTATGCCTGGCGTTATTGAAAAATGTTAATGATTTGTTCACTAAGTGCACGCTTTAGTTTAAAAAGCTTTATGCCAAGATAATTTGTATAATACTTAATCGCTGATAACAATGAATAAAACGATTAATTCCATCTAACTCGCTCGATCAAAAGTATTCATTTAACCAGCTAATGAACGACGCGTGTCGTTCAAACATTAATACGATCATTAATAACTTTATGCATTAATATATAAATATTATAATCCTAGCTTAAATAGAATAATATCGAATCATAATTGAAGTTGAAATTGCAAAATGCATTGGTTTTTTTTAGAGTTCTCATCAGAAAATTTGTTATCTATTGTTCTGTAATGTTAAATTGTAACGATGATTTTAATTGATATTCGTTTGGAATAATTATTTTGTTGATGTCGCGACGAGCATCCAATTATGTATATATATATATATATATATATACATAAAATATCTTTTTAATGAATTAGTTTTTTTGAATTCCCACACAAGTTATACATGCTGCTTATAAAATTCTTTTAAAATCTGTTATTTGAAAACAAAAGAGCATAGCTAATCATGCAGTTGTCACATTCGTTGATTCATCCATCTTATTAAAATAGAAATATTTTGCTTTATTTTCGATATTGGAAGTTTTGCCGATTGTCTTAGAGGCAATCTAGCAACCACATGTCATTATATTCGAACTTCTGTGGTGTACTGGTAGTTCAATTCAAAGAGTGAAGTACGATTCACAGTACCGGTACGGCACCATGGTTTTTCCGACGTCGACTAACCACCAGATCACAACGAGCGCGTACGCAGAAACGCCACAAGGTGCGCAATTTCCAATTTTGATGACGTCTTCACATACACAAGACGAATTCCACAGAGCCCACAGGAATTTTAGATAAAAGTCATATCCTCCGAGCAACAACAACAATCACTGAGAATTTCAAAGCAATTGGTCAAGTAATTGAAGAGTAAAGCGATTTTTGCATAACAGCAGAAAAAGAATTCTATCAACAACAACATAATATCAAAACCAAAACGATCTATACGTCTATTTCATGCCCAAAAAAGATTTAAATTGCCATCCATTTATGTACTTTTCGCGAATTGATTCGTTGGGGTTGGATACCAGAAACTCCAATATTATTTCATACTGTGACGTAACAATACCGGGTTTTGGAATTGACAAAGAAAGCAATTGAATTAGTAGACTTCGATTTGTAGTTGGCGTAGATATGAGGTTTCTTCGCAAAACTGTGTTCGAGATAGAAAGAAATGTTAAAAAATCTTAAGACGGAAAATTTGAAGTTACGCGAGAAACTCAAATTATTGCGCCAAGAAACAGACAGATCACTAGACGAAACAGTAATCGGAGCGTTAACATCTTCTCCAACTTCTGAAAGATTGAAGTTCATTTTGGAGGACCAGGATACCGACATCGCGGGTACGATGCTTTCAGATAAAGCAAAAGTTGTCAGAGGAGAAGCTTCAAAGCGAATAGGAGTTCTATTACAGGACTGGCGTGAGTTTAAAGAAACATCTGAAAATGAACTTAGAAGACGACTCCGCACGGAACAAAATTTAAAGGAATTAATTGCACGAAAAGATAGAGAAATGGAAGAATTGTCTTACGAAATTTCGTCTTACCGATCATTGGCACTAGAACAGAAAAACACCATTGAAATTCTCCTAGAAGAAAAAGAAATTGGCGAGAAATGTAAAGTGAAATGTGCAGAGTTAGAAAGGTTGCTAGCGAAAGAGAGAAGATACAACGGCGAAGTCTCCGCGGAATTGAGGTCAAGGGATGATATTTTGCGACAAAGCGCTGCGGAAAAAGAAGCGCTCCTGGCACTGAACAACGAGTTAAGGTCAGCCAATATTGCTCAGAAAAAACGACTTGAAATGTGCGAAAGAGATGTCACAGAAACCAGTCGCGAGCTAGAAATGCTGGAGGATATGGTAAAAGCTTTGCAAGATAGGAAATCATTTTTAGAACCGCATGCACCTTCGCCATCTTCAAAAATATTAGGACTTTCGAATGTGTCAGCTTCGATGCACCGTTCTTCACCAAACGGATCTTCAACTTCCAAAACAATTTCTTTTCGCCCACAGTTGAATTCCACACTTAAAGACGTGTCTGATAGTTCACCTGCCAGAAACCGCATCATTCCCATTTCATTGCAAGACGGGAATTCGCAGCTGCGACCTACAGACAGACCCAGTACTTCGTCAACTGGAAGTAGTGCAAACGGCAGATCAACGGACGGATCAAAGAACACAGACGACTCTTTCACCTCAAAAAAATCAGCCATGTCTGCTCTGGAATCGCTTCAGAAAGATCACAACAAGAAGTGCAACTTTCTTGCTGAACATATAAAGAAACTGAAAGAAGAAAATAAAGAAAAGGAGAGCCGACTGCGACAACTGGAAAATCAACCCCCGACATAAATATAATATATTTCGAAGTTTCGAATAAATAGTGTTAATTTGGAAATTTTTGTTGCATTTATTCTTTAGTGTGATTCTATGCTTTTACGTTTTGATCTGAATTTTGTCGTTGCATAATAACTTTAAGACGACTTGATAGACATTTTTATTCCTGCTGAAACCGCAAGACGACGAACGTATTTTACCATGTTTTCTTGATCGTCGTTGAAAAAGTATTTAATGCTTCAATAGGGTAAACAATTTCCAACCACTCCCAAAATATCGCTGCCGTGTGCAATCATGTCTCAAGCAATTAATGTCAAAGCCACGGTCTCAGTGTGACTGTATTTATATAAATATATCCTTTCGCAAAAACTGGCTAACAAAACTGGGGTTATTGGAGGCGGTCTGCGGTTCGTAAAATTCATTAAATTATGCATATTATTTTTGACTAACATCCCCTTAAAATATGGTCCAATAACATAGTATCCGAATATCGGTATCGGCGTTTTGAAATATTAGCGTATCGGTATCGACATTTTTTCGTTGGTACCGGATCGGTATCGGTTTCGTCGACAAAAGTGGTATCGGTACATCTCTAGTCTCAAGTAGTGAGTGTTTTCACATTGTCAATATATTAGAATGCTTTCTCATGTTCATAGTTGCCCGATTTGAAGTTTATACGAAAGTCAAGAACTTTAACCTTTCATTCCTAAGCAACAATCCCTGACTGTCACAATGGTAATACATAATGACGCCATAATATATGAAGGTTACCTATGGTTACCTACTGCCTGTCCATTAACTGGTATGCATTTATTGAAGGTTATTGCAACACTAGTCTTTACCTATTTCAATTTATTGCTCAGTATTTTGCGGGCAGCAACCTAATTAATTACTATTATTTTCCCCATCTAGATCTCTAACTTTCAGTTAGATTACAGGTTTTGGGACGAATACATCTGAAATTATCCTACTAATACCTGAGAATGGGCTCCAATTGTTGTAAATTTAAAAGAGGGAAGACTTCGGGTGATAAATCCAATAGCAATGAATCACTTCATGGGAATAAGAAAAAGTGGAAACTGCGGAAACAAAAAAATGCGATGGCGAGACAGAACAGCACGGAAAACAACAAAACACCTTTAGACAAGCCTATGTCTATAGATTCCGCGAAGCAAGATGGATTGGGTAGCGAGAAGAAAAATGTCAGGACAAAACAACTCTCGCTTCTGTAAGTAGACTAATTGAATTTTTTAATGCAACTGACATATTTATGCGATGCAGGAACATTTGATTGAAAATTGAAGCAATAGTTCATTATATCTTTTTCAAAAAAGTATTTATCTGTTTTGGTAACGTTAATTCATACGTCTGTTTATTTTTTAATACATTGAGATGTTACTGTGTTCGGTATACTTTTAAAAATAGCAAGTCTACAGCTAGCTATATTGTTCATGGTCGTTAGAATACTATACAATTTATGCCGAACTCACTGAGAAATTTCCAAATAACTTATTCAGATCAAAACGTAGTTTCGTTAACATATTTAATTTTTTTTCATTTCACATTTCTTCTTTTTTTAAATATCTCATACATATGTCACCGAATCATATTTCTACCTAATATTACGGGAACACATTAATCATCTTCCATGTACATAACCATTCATCCACCCATAAACCCTTTGCAATATATAGATTTTTCGTTCGGATATTGAGTCTAGTAAGGTGGACTACGACAATTGGTCGTACATATCCAAGCTCATAGACACCAACATTCAATAATGATATGGGAATGAAAATACAATCGATCATCGTTTTCTGATGGGAAATACGAGACTGAGGTTCCGGTCACATCGTCTTCTGCAAGGATCTGTTATGCAGGTCTTTTGTGAATTTCAACAAACTATTTTAAGTTGACTTCTTGTAATCTGAAAGCGATACCTTCGATAATCCGCAAAATCCGTAATGCAATTGTAATAGGCGGATTCTTCGTTTGACAAAAAAGATCGTCTCCATTTGAAAAGAAGAGCTGCTTTTATCGATCACAATTTCATTTACGAAGAAAGAGAAGCTTGTCTTTGGTTTTTGAAATTTCTCAACCTAGTATACTCTTTGATATTCATACTTGATCAAAGTTGGAAGATCTCACTTTTGAATTCCAGTATAATGCGGTTACATTTCACCACAATTACTGCACACAACATTTTTAAATTTATATTTATTTAAATTCACCATGAATGATATGAAATCCATCGATATTCTATTTTAGAACCGGAGCTTTCGCTGAAGCAAATTGGGTCCACGAATCGGAATTTGAAAAGAACATCAGAAGACGTAGACAGTGAGTGTGTATTGATATATTTAATAAAATATGGTGAATGAATATCAAATCTGAAAAATTCCACGTCTTTCTTCTCGTCCATCTAGGATGCGAGAAGCATTGCGAACGGCGAGAACACATATGGTTCTGTGGGCTTCAAACGTTACATACTCGACGAGAGCGTTTGTTCCTGATTATATTTCGCAACTCTTGCGAGGACTCGTTGTTGGCATGTTTCGTGGAAATGTAAGTTATCAAATACCGTTTTCTTTTTTAGAATATCAGCAATATCTAATATAATATGACTTTTCTCTTACGGCCAAAGTCCGGGAAAGTTTTTTTTTGTGTTGAACGATATGAGTATAATCGTTGTTTACTTTACTGTATATTTTTAAAATCAATTTTATTTTTGCAGAATGTAGTGATTAGAGGAGAAAATTATCTACAAACTTCTGGCGAGGAATCAACACTCGTCATAACTAGTCAGAACTTCCCTTCAAATAAACATAAGGTAATTTGAACTGTTTCAGAAACCGTGTTGTGCTTTGCATTTTAATTTTACTTCTGGGAGCGCCTAGATTTCATCATATGTTTTTCTTATTGAAAATTTTATGTTTAGGAAACATCAAATTGGGATTCATTGTTGACGATTAGTTCCGTAGGACATCTAAGTGCAACAATAGAATCTGCACCCAGCAAGGTTGTAGCCTATTTTGATCTTATAAATAAGATGAAACCACACATTTATTTTGTGTGAAATCATTTTTATTTTATTGTTCAGAAATCTAAAGATTGTGTGGAACAGACGTGAGTGTAACTATATTGGGTGATTGGCGAGCATACTTAATGTGATCAATAAAGCACAGTTTATATTACAGCCAATTAAGACTTCATCGAAGAATTTGATATAAATTGACAATGGGCAATAGGGAAATACTTATTACTCAAGAAATAAATTGTTTCAATTTCGACAAAATTCATTTCAAGTTCCGTGAAATAACTAGAGAAAATACTATGAATGTCTATGACTATCGTTTAACGATTTTCATAACCTCTCTTTTCATTCGTAATTAGAATAACGAATCAATATGAAAATAAATTTCAGTGAACTGGAAAAGTTACGAGCGGAAAATGCCGCGTTAAGAAAAACGAATGAAGTGAGTCCATCATACATTTGGTCTTAAATTTAAATTTCTTAAAAAACATTGACGAAAAACGAATATCAACTTAAACAATGTTTTATAGAAACTCCGAGAAAAATTATGGACGACGAAGGATGCATTGGCGAAATTTTCCGAAGTCAGTATATTAGTTGTTTTGCTATATTTTTATGTTACCTGGATAATGTTGCGTACTAAGTTCTTGTTTTTTAAATTTGAAGTTTGATGTTCTTAATGGAAAACATCACTTAGAGTTGTCCGTTGAATTATTTCTTGATTTTATTATTTTTACCCAGCTGAGAATCCCAGCTAAAGGCGATGATAAAAGAATCAAAAATGTTACCAGGAAATTCCGAGTTGATAAATCAAACAAGCGCATTCCTGACTCAGGAAGTTTTGAGTACAAGGCAAACAAGTAAGTTACTCTGTAAAGAAAGCATGCGACTCCGCAGTGTCCACCAGGGATTCTTGTTTGAGATTTGAAGCAATGATTAGTATTAAATTATATTGTTCGTTTGCGAAGAAAATGTAAAACTACTCCCAAACTATAATAAATGAAACACAAATTTTAAAATAAATTATTCTAATTCCAGGTTTTTCAATCAACGCCGGAAAAGCACTTCTGTTCGATCTTGTAATGTTAGTATTAATGAATACACGTTATGATGAAAATATTTCTCTAAGGTTTCTGTTTCATATACTGGATGTGGTACTTCCATAGTATATATATGTACCAGAGCAAATACGGATTAGGGTTAGGTCATACTTTTATTCCAAATTTTCTCAAGCTTTTCGGCTGAACTGAAAATAGTTTAGTTCTATTAGGAGTTCGGAAACTGTCTGTGTTAGCCCCCTGTCCATAGGTTGTAATGTAGGCAAACAAAATTATTTTACCTCCATATTGGTTACCTTTCTGGAGCACCCTGGATGTTGCTTAGGTACCAAGCAAATCTGTAGTTTAGTTCGATAACTGCTTCGATAGAAAATAGCGTAGATTTCCGAATATTCTTCATGTTATGGTGAGCTAAAGACCACAATGTTTGACTAATATTATATGCAGATATTTTTAATTTAAGTTTTATCAGATGTAGTTAGGAAAGATCATTTTTTTTTAGAACAATGTAAGAGAGGGAGGCATTGGCGAGAAGGGCAAAAGAAAATATCCAGCTCCTGTGTCTGACTATCGAGGAGTATTTCAAACCAAATTAGTAAGTGTGGTATACTCTGATGATAAATTACATTAAATACTGTAGTGATGTATGTTCATATTATAACGTATAAATATAAAATTGGCTTTATTATACTGAGTTAGGGAGGAACATATCACAGATTAAAAGTTTTTTGATATAAATATTCTTTTGCATAGTTCCATGCCATTCTTGAGGGAGAACTCGAAAAACTACCGTATGAAGAAATTAAATTTGGTAAGATCTTCAAGGTTTTGTTGGTTAGAAAATCTGGTTTGGATCTGTTTATATCTTGCTTCTTTCTTGCAATCGAATCATGAGCATGCACTGTAGCCAATTTGGATCTTAACGGTGTTTTGCTACACTAATGAGAAGATTTACCCAGTCTTTATAATTATTTTTAATAAAACAGGAATGATTTGAAGGGAAATTGTATGGCGACAAAATGAACTTGCTATTACAAAATAATTTGCAGGATATCCGCTCTCAATTTTCACATTTTATGCTTGAATCAAAATTATGAGAACCTTTTTTCATAATACTACTATTTTTTAAAATTTCAGGATATCACAACATTAGATGGCCCGGGATTGCCTGTTCTCCAGCTTCGCCTATTATTTCTTATTCTGATTAACTATTTTATCTCCTTAATTTATATGTATTAATTATATCTATTTATAATTCTATTTCCAGTATAATATACCATTTTAGTATTAAATATTTATGAAATATATATATATAATCTATATGAACTATATTTTGTATTGTTGACTCTACACACGATTCCGCGCTCGTTACGATCTGGTGGTGGTCAGTCAAAGTCGCGAAGACTATGCCCCCGTACCGGTATTAGAGAAGATTAGCAACCAGTACTTCTTCGTTTAGGCTTTCGTGTCCTTATTATTCATCATTGCTCTCTTGTTTCTTAAAGTTTTCTTTTAAAAACTTCCAAAATGTGTATATATGAAGCATTTTTAACCATTTTGAAGTCTCCGACAAGCATCTTGTTGCTAAACATTAAGTTTTGTAGGTCGTCAGATTTTGACTAATGGGTTTAAAACAATTTTAAAAACTGACGAGGTAAAGGAGTCGTACATCAAGTTCTTAGAATCGGTAAAATACGAACAGGAAAAAGATATTACTAACCATTAACGGCTCACGTAATTCACTGCATACAAATATAAGAACAAATGACATTGTAGGATTTTAGCGGAGACATTTTACAGCGTCAAATTGACGTATCACTATAAAATCTACAAAAAAATGATCAAAAGTGGTTCTACGTTGTGTTTGTGGTCAAATTAAACGCATTAAATAGTTTTTTCTTCTTAATTTTGTTATATATTTAGGTAGCATATAGCTTAAAGTTCAAAATCCACCCTTCGGCTTCATTCTCGCCCTTATAACAGCTGCTGACTTATCCGATTCGGTACAATAACGCCACGAAAATTTCCCATAAGACTCCATTGTTTCTCGTTTCCCAATAATGGCACAAGATGGCATCCATATTTTCTATGTTTAAACCTAATCATAATGCTGCTCGAAACCACGCAAAACCTCTCTTATACATACACGTAACCGCCGATTCACCCATACGTCCTATGCAATAAGCAAATTTTTTGTTCGGATATCAAGTCTATTGCAATTGACTGAACATATCCAAGAGTATGGTAACCGAGATACTTATGTGACTGAAATACACATGATCAATTATTTTTGATTGGAAACGCAACTGAGGTTCCTATCTTCCCTTACTGCTGGATCTGTCGTGCAGGTCGCAAATGATTTACACCGAACTATTTTATGCAGCAGTCTCGTAGTCATGTATCTTAATAGTCTGTAAGCTAATGCAATCGTAAATCATGGCTTTTCTTCTGATATACAATCCAAGGTTGCTTCCCTTTCAATTTATAAGATATTTTTATTGATCTTATTGACTCACAGAGATATAGCGTAAGGAGAAGATTCGTTTCGTAGATTCATATTTTCAACCTGATATTTTTCTTGGCATTCATATTGGCTCAAAACTTACAAATATATATATAGTAGGTCGGGGGAAGTCGGACCCACTAATAAGTTATTTTGAATAACTCTTCAAATAATGTCGCAGCTGCATTCGTTCTACGATTGATTCATGCACCCACCCTCCAGCTATCTTGCCACATTTGCACATTGTTGCCATAGCAACGAATCGGAATTTACGCCCGATTTTCAGCTAAAAAAATATCGGGGTAAGTTAGACACTTTGTGGAAAAGACGGACACACACCAAAATTAACTTGATGGTGTCTAAGATTTCGGTCATAAGACTTCGATCAACGCCTAGATGGCCCAGGATTATGTCTCTTAAATATTTTTTAAACAGATCACTTTTCTTGCATATTAAAAAGTATGTCCGTCTTACCCCATAAAGGACATAACAGGGCAATTTTCAAAAGAGTTTGAACAGTTTTAGGAAAACTAGAAATTTAAAATTTAGTTTGCGCTTTTTCAACTGCAATTTTTCTATCTTCTTTACACGGACTACATCTAGAAGTATTTATTTTGTAATTTCTTGGCATAACCTTGGGCGTATTTTATACGCATATGAAAAAAATAATTTGACGGGGTAAGATGAAATTTTACGCCGGGCTTAACTTCTAAGAGATCCAATATAAATATGGCGATGGGTGTGCTTTTGATCTTTGTTGTAAAAGGGTACTTAGTACCAAAAAATAATTATTTATAAGTTTCGATGACGACGGCCCATTGACATTCCCAACAGACTATATTGAAAAAAATCCTCCCCCCTCCCCCACTCAAAATTCAACCTACCTCTTAAGTGACCCTGCCAGCCCAAAAATGAGTACTGGCAGTTTGCTTAAGAATTTATTCGATTTAATGCAACTACTTTCAACAAATAAACAAAATAGAACCGAGTTCGCAGACTTTTCCGGCTAAAATTATTCTTCGCCACCATGGGACTCTATAATTTGACGTTTTTCTGTCCCAACAGAAACACCCCTTCCCCAAAAAGCACCGCCTTGTAAGTTGTCGAGCCTGAAATGTAAAATCTTGGTTCTGTCGTTGTTCGCATGATGTCGCTCTTTCACGCGATGCGTTTTGAGCGACGAAAAAGCGCGAGGTGTCGCTAGTAGGAGGATTTTATTTTGACTGACCATCATACCCCGGGTGTCCGAACTACCCCGACCTACTATATATATATATATATATATATGGCGTTCAACTTCTGTATAGTACGAATACAGTTCATGATATACATCTATAGTCAAACAATGATTTTAGCATACAGAAACACATTTAATCACCCCCCTCGAATTACGCCATTTAGATTGATTATACGAATAATATGAAATGCTTTGATACTATTTTAGAACCGGAGCTTTTGCAAGCGCAAATTGGGTTCATGAATCACGTTTGAAAAACACTTAAGAAGACGTAGGACGTAGAGAGTAAGTGTGCAATCATATATTTGATAAAATAAGCTACGTCGAAAATTAAACACGAATATCGTTTATCGTTCGTTTCATCATCATAGGATGCGGGCTATGCGAACCGCTAGGATGCAGATATGTATGTTGGCCACGAGTGTGTCGAACTCAGCAAGAATGTACCTCCCATCTTGTTTTTCTCAAATTGTACGAGACTTTGTTATAGACAGGCTTCATGAAAATGTGAGTTTTCAAATTTTTCAGATTTTTATTTTTCAATCAAATAATCTGCAGTATATATAGGCCGCGAGCCGAAGCCCTGAAAAACGCCTAGAAAGTGAGTTTCGTAGCGCACATCAGGTAACTACCTGAAAATGATTTTAAAATGTTCCTTAAAAATTTAGTAACAAATATTGCCTTGTTCCCACTTCCAAAAGTTGCACGTTTTACGGAAAAGACGCTTTTACTACAAGAAATATGTGCTACGATCTGTCCTATATTCTCTACATTTTCGGCACTGAACAATGACTTCTGCATGACGTAACAATTGAATTAAACCAGCTGTTAGCGAGCGGATGAATATTAGTTATTTCTGCTCGACCTTGCGCTGAGTTGGGCAGGCTTTCCATAGCCCTGTTTAGTTATGCTAAGACGTTGTTGAAAGTAAATTATTAAACACTTGTAGATCCTTACCACGGATATGGGCCGTGAGACGAAACCATGAAAACGCCCAGAAAATGAGTTTCGTAGCGCACATCTGGTAACTAAATAAATTCTTCAGTTTTGTGTGAAAACGAACATAATGAACGCATTACAGCTTGTTCCACAATCCTGGTGCGAAATCGAATATAAGAGGTTCCCGGAAATTCAATAACCATAAGTTTACAACGCATACATAAGAACTATACAATTCGAGAGCCCTACAGCACACTAACACAAATGTATTCCTGTAATGTTTTGCCTGACCAAAATCGGACTTCCTCAGTCAATCATAATTTATTAGGTAGATTACGAAAAATATGGCATACATGTAACCAACAACAAAAAATACTTTAATTGTGTGACAGGAGTCGGGAGTGACCTCGAAAGCAGCGACACCAACAACGCTGATTCACATTTGAGAATAAATTTTATGTAATAACCACAAGCAGTTTACAACAAGAACAGCATAAAACGCTACATCCATTTTATAGAAGCTATCAAGTATCAAACGTATTTATTTTTAAGCAATGAAGTCACAAATTAACATCGTGAGCACGAAAACACAAATAAATCAGTTATTTCTCACTTAGAAATTTACCGCAAAAGTCAAGAAAATTAAATCAATGTACAATATGTACATAACATAGTGAACAGAAATATTACAATTTACAATTAATCTTTTTTTAGTTTATGTGGTTATGTATTTGAACAAAGGCAATAATATTTCTAGAAACAGGACTACGACACTAACAAATGTCCGAAAAAAAAAACAAATGTATGATACTTATTAAATCAACTGTAATATCTAATTCACTTTCTTCTGAATTGTTTTCGAAATCCACTATCTCAAAAATCGACTTTTCCTCTATAGGTGTACTGTGATTTCTGCAGTCAATACAAAAACAAAAATCTGTGCAATTTAAGTTGATTTTGGCACACTTTCATAAATTATTTTGACTATTTTTCTTTGCAGTTTGCCAACTCAAGAACTGATTTGAGGGCCACATGCTTCTTCAGTGAATCATTGTTGGGTGGAGAGTATAATCCTTATGTTTGACAGTGTTAAATAGACGTGCCCTGGTATCATTTACATTCTTCATATCCTCTTCAAATTCCTCAGCTTTATTTATTAATACCTCGTTAACCTCAAAAGATCTTCATAGTCGAGGGAAAAAAATGAATTGAAAATCTCAATGAAGTCTCCAACATGAATTTGATGGGCAGTTCCAATTGCAGAAAAGTGCTAAAGTATTTCAATATGAATAGCCCATCTAAGCTGTTTGCAACTATTATGATTCTCATATACCTTTAAGCTTCAAGACTTCTTGTTTAATCCATTTTATAGCACTGATAGCAGCAGGGATCAGAGCCTGCGTTAGGTCGGATTGGTGGAACATTGCCGTTTTCTTTTGTAGTACAGTATCTAAAATAAGGAAGAAAATAATATTTGGAGCAGCATGATTTTAAAAATACCCCTAAATACTAACTAATACCTTGAATACATAATGCATTTTATCTGATGTACTAAATGAGCGTATATATGCTCATTGCATGTTCTACAGTCCAGCAGTGTTTGCATACCATTACTAGACTATATCTACACTAAATTTTGATATATCACAGTCTGAAATGTCCTATGACAGTACAGCAGTATGAGTATGGACTATAGACTACGGTATATTTTGAAACATCAACTGTTTGTCTACAACTTCATTTCTCACCTCTCAATCATTTCCAATGCTACCTTTCTTTCCACTCCGGCATAACTTAGGTATCATTGCTTCCCAGGTTCTTGTCGACTCTATGAATTTAGATTTAGACCAACCGACATTAGTAAAATTGATTAATTTCTTCTTTTTCACACAACCGTGCATTACAGAAACAGCCATTCATTTCTATTTCCAAATATGCTGTGGCCTATATAGTAGTATAAGTCTGCTGAATAGTCAAGAAGAGTCATTAAATTAATCATAAACATTTCATGCAAGCCAGAAAATATCGTTGTTTGTGACATATTATTCTAGGTCTAGCCTTCCTTGGAGTTACCGCACCGTACCTATTTAACAACGTCTTATGAGCTAGTGCTCAACTAAAATTGCTATTTATGGCAAGGATATACAAGTGTTTAATATCTTACCTATACTTTTCAACACCTCCTTAGAATAACTGGACTAATATTACCGGTAACTGAAAAAAACTATGGAAAGGCTACTCAACGCAAAAGCGAGCAGTTGAGTACATCTGATATTCATCCGACCACTGGGGATCCACCTACAGCTGACTAACTTGACTGTTACGTCGTGCAGAAGTCTGCGTTCATTGGCCCATGATACCGGAAAAGCAGAGAAAATAGGACAGATGGTAACACATATTTATTGTAGTAAAAGCGTCTTTTCTGTAAAACGTGCAACTTTTGGAAGTGGGAACAAGGCAATATTTGTTACTAAATTTCTAAGGAACATTTTAAAATCATTTTCAGGTAGTTACCTGATGTGCGCTACGAAACTGAAAGATAAATGGCCTCGGCTCGCGGCCTAATAGTATAATATGAATTTTATATTCGGACCAAGGTCAAGGAAAGATTTTGTACGAGTATAATCGTTGTTACTTTCGCAGTATATATTTTTTATATGAATTTGATGTATTACAGAATAATGTAGTGATTGGAAGAGGAGAAGATTTCCTACAGACTTCCCGCGGGGAGTCAAGACTCGCTATAACTCAGGATAACATGCAATCAAATCAACTTAAGATAATCTGAATTGTCCCTCAAAATGTAAAATATTTTACTATATATTTCTATCACGATTTTCTTATCTAAGACTTCACGTTTAGGAAACACCTATTAGAAATGCAGTGTGGAAGAACAGTTTGGTGAACCATTCCGCTGAAACAAGTCAATCTGTCCCTCAAGTAAGTCAAGCGAGGTTGTTATGTATTTTCAAGTATAGTCAAGATGTGACTAAAGATGTTCTAAAAGCATAGTGATTGCCTGACATTACGCAAATATATGTTATTATTTTCTGTTCCACTCATTTCAATTTTTGCCGGTCCGCGAGTACATTTTTTTTTTCAGTTTCACCAGTAGAAAGGTTGGGGTCCACTGGTTTAGGCAACCATATCGACAAACCAACACCGCGCAAAAAAACGCAATTTAAAAACGTCACCAATGAATTCCTTTGATAAAAAATAATCCGATCTACCGGAAAAAAACTTAGCATTCGAAAGTTTTAACAAAAAGTCGCAATGTCAGAGGGTCCTCGTTTGTGAGACAGATAGACCGGTACACGGATTTTCAAGGTCCTGTGACGATTCCGTTTCTACGTGAATTGAAATACCAACCTGCCAACTGATTCAATTTACTACGGTATCATGACAGCACAGTCTACAATTATATTAACACCAACCAAAAAAATACTCACTGCAGCAGTTTACCACACCTTTAGCATTACCGGTAACCTCAAAAAACTTCCGAGTTCCGAGTAGGAACAATTTGTAGAATTAGCCGTCACGCTTGGCGGATTAAAAACCGTATTCCCATATTCAAGAAGTAATACAGCGAAATTTTAGAGGAAATATTAGATCTCAAAAGATTCATAGGAAATTTAGAAATAAATAAAATTAATAGCCTTCTGAACTAACGTGTCCAATAAAGAGATATTCAATATTTCCGCAAATGACGCGGGACGCGAAAGACTATCGGAGTCATCGTGTCAGCGACACCGTGTTTGCTGAGTTCAGCAGCAGACGACGTCAAACAAACGTCAGATTAGGATAAGTAAACATTTATTTATTTTACCACTTATGGTAGCCAAATCCTATGAGTTTTCCAATAGAACACCGACATTACTAGCGCCGGTGCACGATGCATCTGAATCAATTAATGCATTTGGATCACAAACATCAATTTCTCATTGTCTGAAATATTTATTTTTTAATCTGAAATAACGTACACTCTGAGTAATGCTCACAAACTATTGTTTCAAGCCGTGTGTCCTGCACACTTAACGAAATTATAACATAGTATTCGAATATTGGTATCGGCTATATCGGCTTTTTGAAATATTAGCGAATCGGTATCGACATTTTTCCGTTGGTACCGGATCGGTATTGGTTTCGGCGACAAAAGTGGTATCGGTACATCTCTAGTCTCAAGCAGTGAGTGCTTTCATATTGTCGATATATTAGAATGCTTCCTCATGTTCATAGTTGCCCGATTTGAAGTTTATACGAAAGTCAAGAACTTTGACCTTTCATTCCCAAGCAACAATCCTTGACAGTCACAATGGTAATACATAATGACGCCATAATATATGAAGGTTACCCAGGTTACCTACTGCCTGTCCATTAACTATTTGTTGCAATTTATCAAATAGAGATAGTTCTAGCTATTTTAGTTCCAGCTAATACTTCGGTTGTGCAGTTATAAAAGTCGAATGCTAGGTATGCTTTTATTGTAGGTTATTGCAACACTAGTCTTTACCTATTTCAATTTATTGCTCAGTATTTTGAGGGCAGCAACCTAATTAGTTACCATTATTTTCCCCATCTAGATCTCTAACTTTCAGTTAGATTACAGGTTTTGCGACGAATACATCTGAAATTATCCTACTAATACCTGAGAATGGGCTCGAATTGTTGTAAATTGAAAAGAGGAAAGACTTCGGGTGATAAATTTAATAGCAATGAATCACTTCATGGGAATAAGAGAAAGTGGAAACTGCGGAAACAAAAATATGCGATGGCGGGACAGAACAGCACGGAAAACAACAAAACACCTTTAGACAAGCCTATGTCCAAAGATTCCGCAAAGCAAGATGGATTTGGTAGCGAGAAGAAAAATGTCAGGACAAAACAACTCTCGCTTCTGTAAGTAGACTAATTGAATTTTTTAATGCAACTGACATATTTATGCGATGCAGGAACATTTGATTAAAAATTGAAGCAATAGTTCATTATATCTTTTTTTAAAACATTATTTATATGTTTTGGTAACGTTAATTCATATAACTGTTTATTTTTTAATACATTGAGATGTTACTGTGTTCAGTATACTTTTAAAAATAGCAAGTCTACAGCTAGCAATATAGTTTATGGTCGTTAGAATACTACACAATTTATGCCGAACTCACTGAGAAATTTCCAAATAACTTATTCAGATCAAAACGTAGTTTCGTTAACATATTTTATTTTTTTTCATTTCACATTTCTTCTTTTTTTGAATAACTCGTATATATGTCACCGAATCATAATTCTACCTAATAATACGCAAACACATAAATCATCTTCCATGTACATAACCATTCATCCACCCATAAACCCTTTGCAATATATAGATTTTTCGTTCGGATATTGAGTCTAGTAAGGTGGACTACGACAATCGGTCGGACATATCCAAGCTCATAGACACCAACATTCAATAATGATATGGGAATGAAAATACAATCGATCATCGTTTTCTGATGGGAAATACGAGACTGAGGTTCCGGTCACATCGTCTTCTGCAAGGATCTGTTATGCAGGTCTTTTGTGAATTTCAACAAACTATTTTAAGTTGACTTCTTGTAATCTGAAAGCGATACCTTCGATAATCCGCAAATTCCGTAATACAATTGTAATAAGCGGATTCTTCGTTTGACAAAAAAGATCGTCTCCATTTGAAAAGAAGAGCTGCTTTTATCGATCCCAATTTCATTTACGAAGAAAGAGAAGCTTGTCTTTGGTTTTTGAAATTTCTCAACCTAGTATACTCTTTGATATTCATACTTGATCAAAGTTGGAAGATCTCACTTTTGAATTCCAGTATAATGCGGTTACATTTCACCACAATTACTACACACAACATTTTTGAATTTATATTTATTTAAATTCACCATGAATGATATGAAATCTATCGATATTCTATTTTAGAACCGGAGCTTTCGCTGAAGCAAATTGGGTCCACGAATCGGAATTTGAAAAGAACATCAGAAGACGTAGACAGTGAGTGTGTATTGATATATTTAATAAAATATGGTGAATGAATATCAAATCTGAAAAATTCCACGTCTTTCTTCTCGTCCATCTAGGATGCGAGAAGCATTGCGAACGGCGAGAACACATATGGTTCTGTGGGCTTCAAACGTTACATACTCGACGAGAGCGTTTGTTCCCGATTATATTTCGCAACTCTTGCGAGGACTCGTTGTTGGCATGCTTCGTGGAAATGTAAGTTATCAAATAACGTTTTCTTTTTAGAATATCAGCAATATCTAATATAATATGACTTTTCACGTACGGCCAAAGTCCGGGGAAGTTTTTTTTTTGTGTTGAACGATATGAGTATAATCGTTGTTTACGTTATTTTTTAAAATTAATTTTATTTTTGCAGAATGTGGTTATTAGAGGAGAAAATTATCTACAAACTTCTGGCGAGGAATCAACACTCGCCATAACTAGTCAGAACTTCGCTTCAAATAAACATAAGGTAATTTGAACTGTTTCAGAAACCGTGTTGTGCTTTGCATTTCAATTTTACTTCTGGGAGCGCCTAGTTTTCATCATATGTTTTTCTTATTGAAGATTTTATGTTTAGGAAACATCAAATTGGGATTCATTATTGACGATTAGTTCCGTAGGACATCGAAGTGCAACAATAGAATCTGCACCCAGCAAGGTTGTAGCATATTTTTATATTATAAATAAGATGAAACCACACATTTATTTTGTGTGAAATCATTTTTATTTTATTGTTCAGAAATCTAAAGATTGTGAAGAACAGACGTGAGTGTAACTATATTGGTTGATTGGCGAGCATACTTAATGTGATCAATAAAGCACAGTTTCTATTACAGCCAATTAAGACTTCATCGAAGAATTTGATATAAATTGACAATGGGCAATAGGGAAATACTTATTACTCAAGAAATAAATTGTTTTAATTTCGACAAAATTCATTTCAAGTTCCGTGAAATAACTAGAGAAAATACTATGAATGTCTATGACTATCGTTTAACGATTTTCATAACCTCTCTTTTCATTCGTAATTAGAATAACGAATCAATATGAAAATAAATTTCAGTGAACTGGAAAAGTTACGAGCGGAAAATGCCGCGTTAAGAAAAACGAATGAAGTGAGTCCATCATACATTTGGTCTTAAATTTAAATTTCTTAAAAAACATTGACGAAAAACGAATATCAACTCAATGTTTTATAGAAACTCCGAGAAAAATTATGGACGACGAAGGATGCATTGGCGAAATTTTCCGAAGTCAGTATATTAGTTGTTTTGCTATATTTTTATGTTACCTGGATAATGTTGCATACTAAGTTCTCGTTTTTTTAATTTAAAGTTTGATGTTCTTAATGGAAAACACCACTTAGAGTTGTCCGTTGAATTATTTCTTGATTTTATTATTTTCACCCAGCTGAGAATCCCAGCTAAAGGCGATGATAAAAGAATCAAAAATGTTACCAAGAAATTCCGAGTTGATAAATCAAACAAGCACATTCCTGACTCAGGAAGTTTTGAGCACAAGGCAAACAAGTAAGTTACTCTGTAAAGAAAGCATGCGACTCCGCAGTGTCCACCAGGGATTCTTATTTGAGATTTGAAGCAATGATTAGTATTAAATTATATTGTTCGTTTGCGAAGAAAATGTAAAACTACTCCCAAACTATAATACATGGAACATAAATTTTAAAATAAATTATTGTAATTCCAGGTTTTTCAATCAACGCCGGAAAAGCACTTCTGTTCGATCTTGTAATGTTAGTATTAATGAATACATGTTATGATGAAAATATTTCTCTAAGGTTATATAATACTGGATGTGGTATTCCCATAATATATATATGTACCAGAGCAAATACGGATTAGGGTTAGGTCATACTTTTATTCCGATATTTCTCAAGCTTTCCGGTTGAACTGGAAATATTTTAGTTCTATTAGGAGTTCGGAGACTGTCCGTGTTAGCCCCTTGTCCATAGTTTGTAAAGTAGGCAAACAAAATGAGTTTACTTCCATATTGGTTACCTTTCTGGAGCACCCTGGATGTTGCTTAGGTACCAAGCAAATCTGTAGTTTAGTTCAATAACTGCTTCGATAGAAAATAGCGTAGATTACCGAATATTCTTCATGTTATGGTGAGCTAAAGACCACAATGTTTGATTAATATTATATGCAGATATTTTTAATTTAAGTTTTATCAGATGTATTTATGAAAGATCAATTTTTTTTAGAACAATGTAAGAGAGGGAGGCATTGGGGAGAAGAGCAAAAGAAAATATCCAGCTCCTGTGTCTGACTATCGAGGAGTATTTCAAACCAAATTAGTAAGTGTGGTATACTCTGATGATAAATTACATTGAATACTGTAATGATTTATGTTCATATTTTAACGTATAAATATAAAATTGGCATTATTAGACTGAGTTAGGGAGGAACATATCACAGATTAAAAGTTTTTTGATATAAATATTCTTTTGCATAGTTCCATGCCATTCTTGAGGGAGAACTCGAAAAACTACCGTATGAAGAAATTAAATTTGGTAAGATCTTCAAGGTTTTGTTGGTTAGAAAATCTGGTTTGGATCTGTTTATATCTTTCTTCTTTCTCGCAATCGAATCATGAGCACTACCGTGTATTGCTACACTAATGAGAAGATTTACCCAGTCTTTATAATTATTTTTAATAAAACAGGAATGATTTGAAGGGAAATTGTATAGCGACAAAATGAACTTGCTATTACAAAATAATTTGCTGGATATCCGCTCTCAATTTTTACATTTTATGCTTGAATCAAAATTATGAGAACCTTTTTTCATAATACTACTATTTTTAAAATTTCAGGATATCACAACATTAGATGGCCCGGGATTGCCTGTTCTCCAGCTTCGCCTATTATTTCCTATTCTGATTAACTATTTTATCTCCTTAATTTATATGTATTAATTATATCTATTTATAATTCTATTTCCAGTATAATATACCATTTTAGTAATAAATATTTATGAAATATATATATAATTCTATATGGACTATATTTTGTATTGTTGACTCTACACACGGTTCCGCGCTCGTTACGATCTAGTGGTGGTCAGTCAAAGTCGCGAAGACTATGCCCCTGTACCGGTATTAGAGAAGATTAGCAACCCGTACTACTTCGTTTTGGCTTTCGTGTCCTTATGATTCATCATTGCTCTCTTGTTTCTTAAAGTTTTCTCTTAAAAACTTTCAAAATATGTATATATTATATATGAAGCCATTTTGAAGTCTCCGACAAGCATCTTGTTGCTAAACATTAAGTTTTGTAGGTCGTCAGATTTTGACTGATGGGTTCAAAACAATTTTAAAAACTGTCGAGACTAAGGAGTCGTTTTCGTCGTACATCAAGTTCTATGAATCGTTAAAATACGAACAGGAAAAAGATAATACTAACCCTTAACGGCTCACGTAATTCACTGCATACGAATATAAGAACAAATGACATTGTAAGATTTTTGCGGAGACATTTTACAGCGTCAAATTGACGTATCACTATAAAATTTACGAAAAAATGATCAAAAGTGGTTCTACCTTGTGTTTGTGGTCAAATTCAACGCGTTAGATAGTTTTTTATATAGATAGTTAGATAGTTTGTTATATATTTAGGTAGCATGTAGCTTAAAGTTCAAAATCCACCCTTCGGCTTCATTCTCGCCCTCATAACAGCTGACTTATCCGATTCGGTACAACAACACGACGAAAATTTCCCATAAGACTCTATTGTTCCGCGTTTCCTAAATATGGCACAAGATGGCGTCCATGAACTTGAATTATATTTTGAAAATATTTTCTATAATTTATCCTAATCTTAATTCTGCCCGAAACCACGCAAAACCTCTCTTATACATACACGTAACCGTCGATTCACCCATACGTCCTATGCGATATGCAGATTTTTTGTTCGGATATCAAGTCTATTGCAATTGACTGGACATATATATATATATCCATGAGTATGGTAACTGATGTCACCTTTGGTACTTATGTGACTGAAATACACATGATCAATTATTTTTGATGGGAAACGCAACTGAGGTTCCTATCTTCCTTGACTGCTGGATCTGTCGTGCAGGTCGCAAATGATTTACACCGAACTATTTTATGCAGCAGTCTCGTAGTCATGTATATTAATAACTTATCTGCTTCAATAAAAGTGGCCTAGGCCCTCACCGAGTATGCTCCAAGCTGTTATCCAATTTTTCAGTCATGGTCAGCTCATGTCTACAGCGATAATGAATTTAATTATTTATACCGACAACTTTGATAATTTATAGCAAAGTCAATCTTAGAAGCTCAATATTTTTTTTTTCGTTCAGAATAGTGCAAATGAAAACACCCAGTGCCTGTGTCGAAGAACCGAGGAGTATTTCAAACAAAATTAGTGAGGGTGTATACTGTGATAGTAAATTGTATCTAATTATACGAGCTTTTCAACACTGTAGGCATGCTGGTACAATTTTAAATTTTACATTTTTTCCGACTGATGATGTATAAGTATATATATATATTCATATTCATCATATGAAACGATCATGATTCGCAAAACGTAATATTTAGGTTTAATCGAATTAGTTGTGAACATATTACGGATGAAAGAGTTTTTTTGTGTAAAGCAAAGGGAGATGTTCATAAGATACCATATGAAGAAATCAAATTCGGTAAGATATTTGACGTATTTGTTGGATAGAATATCTGGTTGGGATCTGTTTGGAGTCTTTTTCGTCGTTTATTAAGATTCGTGAATGGCGAATCAGTATTTGTTTGTATTAATTTACCGTATTTTAGGAGCAGTAATTCGTGTATAACCACTGCTGCACAAATTTGCTCTATTACTAGATATGTATATATTTATAATACATATTGCTCTAGTCATTAATTAAATTCCATTAATGATTGTTAAATCGAAATCTTTTTCGTTCACATTCACAAGCCAGTACGAGTAACGCCAGAGGCGATAAAGGGTATCATTCTAAAATCCAATTTCGATACGCATGACCGACAGTAGCTGCAACGTCACCACAACTGTAGACTTCTCTTTCGTCATATTTACCAGCGCACTCGCTAGCGTTCAGAATTTCGTGTCGATCTGTCACATTTCTCGCTACGTGTTAGTTGCTGTGCGTCCCAGTTGCCTGTACTATAGCGAGTGATCAAAAGAATTTTTTTATTTTCTATTCAAGACAACGAAAGAACTTTATAATATTCCAGGATGGATCAGGTATGCATTGGACTTATAACTGTATAATAGAATAGATTCTAAAATCATTTAACTTAGCACTAATCAGTTTTTGTGTTTTACGTGAATTTTTTTTCGCGAACTTGCATAGTTGCTCTGTAATTTCAACCATTATATAGTAAAAGTCAGAATGAATGTGATAATGCCCAAATTGGTTTCTAATTGCTGATTGATATCTGAACCTATTTCGTATTGTCTCAACATCATATACTAAAAATAGGAATCAATATTACTACACTATGGATTATTTTAAGGATTGAATATAATCTTAACTAAGATTTCTCTTTTTTCTGGTTTCATAGAAAAGTTGGGACTGTCAAAAAATTACAAGTGTTCAGCATTTATTTTGGTGAAATTATAACTATGCCATTTCTATGATTTGAGATTGTTTTCCAACCCATTGTTAGTACATATAATATGCAGTTTTTTATTATTATGTCTCAATCTGTGCTAATAACAAAGCCAGACAATACCAAAATTGTTTATTAATACATTCATAATATTTTAACTACAGTTTTCAAACTCTACTGTACGATCCCTGTATATCCATTTGCCAGCATCAATATAACAGCAAACACTCTTGTGTTATTAAGAGTATGCTTAATAAAAATTCAATTTGAAAAAATTTAATTGACGTTTGTTTAAATTTCTTCATACAGATTATGGTATATGTTGAACCTCTGAAGCAATTCAGCAAAGATTCAATCAGATTGGTAAAAAGATGTACCAAACCAGATAGGAAAGAATTTCAAAAGATCGCCTTGGCAACTGCGATTGGATTTGCAATAATGGGTTTTATTGGATTTTTTGTCAAACTCATCCACATTCCAATCAACAACATTATTGTCGGAAGCTAGTGGGTGTAACACAAGCAAGGACTGCGCTGCTTTATAAATATGACAAACTTTTTATTTCATAATATTGACTTGATGAGAACGATGATTGCAGTCGTTTGATATGAATTCGAACCAATACTGAGCTGAAACGTTTCATGGAAACTGACCAATTTTATCAACGGCTTTCATTGAGATATAAATAACACAAGAAATGTTATTTTGAGTGTTGGGAATCTTTACAATGTCTCGCCATTGACTTTTAGAACTACCATATAAACTTGTATAAAAAGATGACATTTGCAAGAGATTCCTCTGTGGTAAATTCAGTTATATTAGATATAATAAATCACTACTAGTAAATAAGGCTTGTTGGCACAATCTATTGTGATTGCATTCAGAACCTGAGACTCCATAGAAATGATTTGAAATGACCTGTTTAAATATAATATGTTGATAGTTATTGTAATTTACATTGGTTTATTCTATATTGTTTAGTTTCCATTTAGTAATTCAGAAGAAATGAATATATGATGACATAAACGCACTGATATCACTAATACATTGGTTTAACTGAATGTTCAAAGTTTATTATACAAATGTAAATATTTCATATATTGGTCAAGAATAAATAAATTCATTCTCTGCTTTTGGTATATTGCATTTTGAAAATCGTTCAAATGTAATAATACTGTTCTTGTTAATGCCATTTGTCTTATCCTTTTTAAACATGAAAAAAGAAACTTGCTTTAATCCCAGTCATGGGTATATTGTATGGAAAGTGCCAATATTGTATTAATAAATGGTTGTTCTGGTGTTCTACGTTGATTGTATAGATACTTGTTCAGTATGGACTACACTTTGCTTCCCAAGATTGTGACTAATTAATCTTTGAGGATCCAGTTATTCTACAGAGCAACGATTTCCAATATATAAGATTCTCAATTTTTTTTACATCTATTATAAAAAGTCTGTCCCTAACCTGTGTAATTTGAAAAGGAACGAAGATCAGTCAGCAACTATCTTTTAACTGGAGGTGACTGATATTTCAATGCGGTCAAAGGGATTTGTGAGAATGTTTGCTATCTGGGTCTACTTGGGTTGGTAAAAAGTTTAACAAAATGTCGTTTGAAGCGTACAAATTGGCTTAGGTGATTGAAACTTATCCTGTGCACACCTGCCACCTAGTTTCATCAGAAAATATTACGACTGATGCGGTACATTGTTAGGGAAGTATCTATCTGAAGGTTTAGCAACAACGAAGAGGTGAATAAGGGACCATAGCTATGGATATCATTGACCTGGGCATTAGTGGGACAGCAGCGTAATCGATGGGATGAGTATGTTGTTCAATTACCTTCAAACACAAGAGAACGAACGATTCACTAGCTACAGCTACACTTTTCCTAGTGAAAAAAGGCTATGATTGATGACTGTGCGAATGAGGGCGGAAGTTGATTCTAGCATGACTATGTTCTGATCAGATATTTCTGCAGGGATTTTGTCAAGATATTCAGCTATGTTAATCTAAAATATTTTCAAAACCTAGTTTGTTTTTGTATTTCTTAAAATATACCATATAAATACACTTTCAACGCCTAATTCTTTTGCCGATGAGTTGAAAAGGTATGAAGGTAAACACACGTTGGCGCTCTAGCCTTGTGTCTTTCGTTTACAAAAACCCGACAGTTTTAAGTTGGCCCTCGTAAGCTCAAATTACGATTACAAAATAAATATCACCTCATTTCAAATTGGAGTATTTCCGCCAATACTCCAAATACTAACGAGCTGGCCTCGCCAATGTATGAGCTTGAATAGTGCATTTCTCCACTGCTAAAGAAGTTGTGAATTTTATTACGTTCAATTTTGATAAGAATAGTCCGCAATCAAATACCGAATATTTGAACAGTTACAATCGGAGTAAAAGGAGATCTAGGAGAGACCAATTGAAATTGCGCCATACTGTTGAACTGGGAAGCAGTTAACCAAGTAGCCCATATTTCAGAACGAAGCGAAAATATGAAAATTATTTTGTGGATTGCTATTGGTGAGTCTTGTCTAGATGTAGGCTCAATCGGTAATATCAATTTTTGTTTTCGAAAATATGCGAGAAGATATCAATTTGATGTCGTGTATATACTGCTAGGGCTGTTACTGTTAAAATTTCCTTGTTTTTAGACCACCGAGATTTAAAATTGAATTAAGAAATATGTACAAGTGTTTTTTAATTGTAATGAGCGAAATCCCACGGAAAAAGAGGGATAATCAATTTAAATAAATTTTTAAAAGCTCGTCCTAGAACTGTAGAAAAGTACCATTTTGCAGCAGTCCAGTCTGAGATGAAATCTGTATCTTTATTATGAAGACTGATTCTATTTAGGCCTACTTGATCAAATATTATTTAAAGTGTTTTTATTTAGGAATATTTCTTTCTGTTGGATGTTGTACTGGGTCTAACACCAACGTAGCAAAATCGGCGACACGGTGTCAACAACCGTTTGTGTATTTAGGTAAGTTAACGAATTAGTGCTATCAGAATTATCAAAACTGGGTAGGTGCGTCATGAACTTAAGCGATTAAAGCTGACTTTATTTTTATTGATAATATGCAGCTACTTCGACAAAATATATATTATTGAACAATGAAAAAAAAATTATTATTTCAATTTTTTACATAGCAGAAGGGGCACGACTATAGTGATCTGCATCAATAGATGACAGTACAAGTTACCTGAGAAATATTTTATTTCAGGATAGCTTGCTCAAAGCGATGTAACGCGCATCACTCACTTTGACATAAATGAGACTTATCGTTGAGCAAAGTTACGATTAACCATTGAATTGAGCTAGCTAGATTATTACCAAACCAATGCAATTCTTAATTAAATAAGTGACAATTTTAGGAAAGCCCATCATCGCTATTAGTTCGGAGAAGACTTCCAAGTTCATTTCGATCTCGTGAACAGTGGTTTTGAAAGTCAATTTTAGCACTGTTCGTACTTGACTGCTTCTATTCACTTGACCAAAACTATTTTTAGCTGGCAAGTGCTTTTGGTTCTACCGCGGTACTCAACCTGTGAACCGGAAGCAAGCGAGGTCCGAATGTAAGATTGCTGACGCCCGTCTTGCACAAATAACTGACGCATTGACACAAAAAGAACTCGTGAAATGGATAAATGGGTGAGTGCAAATAGACTTTAGGAGGGAAAATACCATACATTGTTTTAATTTGAGTAGAAGTATCTGAATTTTCCAACTAGAGCCTCTTATTTGCACCTCAAGGCATGAATATCGCCTGACGTCATACTGGATTGGCCTGAGTGATGCAGCGGGGAATGGGCGTTTTCAATGGGATTATGAAGATGATGACGTCACATTTACGTCATGGGGAGCAGGTGAAACATTTTCTATTACTATTATTAAAGCTTGTCACGCTTACATAACTTCCGTGCGTTGTTTGGAGAAAATCCGATTGGAAGAAGTATTTGATTCCGACAAAAGTATCGAAGGTCAACAGTTCATTTATCGTCTTTCTAATAGATCAGCTAGGAATTTTCATAAAACATCCTGTATAATCAACTTATTTATTTTCAACTGCAGCCCAACCTGCCTCTGATAGGAATAGAGAATGTGTTACATTGTCGTCAAGTCGTGGACACATGTGGCAAAGTGTGTATTGTGATGACAGAAACCAATTTGTATGTGAAAAAGAAATTTTTATAAGGTGACACTTCTTGTGATCTAGGAATGAGTGATTCATGCTTAGCATAGATGATGAACAACAAAAGAAATGGAACCATTGATTAATATCGTTGCTGGAACAGATCCTTCATGTACTAAAATGGTATTATGATATCACATTTGTACATTTTAAGTTAGAATACTTTCGATTAATGACGCAACACAACGACTCCTTTGGTCTCAAGCGCGAAATACCCAACGTGTAAATATAGGCGGCTTTAACGAGCGCGTGATCGTGGTGACTGTTACCGACGGCACTGAAAATTTCCGCTTTTAAACCCCCCCGCCTCCCCTTTTAAAAATCCTGGCTGCGCGGCTGACTACACTCCATAGTCGTATTAGCCCGAATAGAATTCTGCAAAGTGACAGTTCAATGGTATTGCTAATTATACATTTAGAAATGATTACAAAGTCTTCCAGCTTGTAGTTATGAATTTTAATAAATTTAAAATATGATTCTGCCTGACAGCTCCCGATCTGTGTTGAGAAGTAAACCGAAGATTGAAGATATTTGCAAGGACCGTTCCACAGGTTATGTTGCAGATCCAACTGACTGTTCCAAATACATTCTCTGCTTCCGCTTGAGAGTGTTTGGATTTAGGTAGGAGAGCGTGTGTTTGGTAACAAAAAAAGATTGCATCAGTTTACTCGATATGATATATGATAATTTGTATGCCCTTATCAGTGATGATTCTACCGCTTAAATGTTGTTATGTAAGTTATTGCCATTATGACGGTTATGCATTTTTTATATATACATATAATCCTTTGTCCCATTTCAGTTGCCCTGTGAATGAAATTTATAATGAAGAACGTGGAATGTGTGAACCGGGATCGCATACAGATTGCAATATGGAAGTTGAATCGACGCTGCCTCCAGTCACCACAACATCAGATCCGGCAGAAGACGAGTATGGTGATGGATACGAAGGATATGATTATGGAGGTGAAGACGAAGGAGAATATTATATTGACGAGGAAGAGGATGTAAATGATGAGGATGAGAACGATGAAGGCGATTATCCTGACTATACATGTCAAGATTCAGATTATATAAAACTAGGAAAGAAATGCTATAAGGTAAAGCGTTTTAAGATTTCAAGCAATAATTATAAATATACTGGCTAAATGCAGGTCGGTATTTATAAGGGATAGCGTATTTTTTGGAAAATATTCTGCATTCCATAAAAGCTCAAAAGGGTTTAAAATTGTGTTTTTTTTCCATAATTATTCCTGGATTTAGACATTTATTGCATTCATTTATAGTTGCTGAGGTATAATTGCATACTTCCTTTTTAGATTTTCATCAACCCCGTTATGTGGAGTATGGCAAATCAAATATGTATAGGAGAAGAACGAGCCCAATTGGCAACTATAAAAAGCGAAAGAGTTCAACTGTTTTTTGCTAAGAAACTGAAAGGACTAACAACTTTGGTGAGCATTCCAGTCTGTGTCGCTCAACTAACATATTGGTAAATGAACTTGATTTTATACTGATGAAAAAGAGAATCTCACAGGAGAAAACTATCTATGCTTTTCCAATTTCAAACACGTAAATATCCCCATATTAGTGATGCAGATGTTTTAAAATCGAGCGCATTATGAAACACTTATTATTGTGCATACACTCAGTTAACCTGACCAAAGCTGAAAATTTTATAATGTTATTTGTTAATGTTTCAGTTAAATTGAACAATTTACTAACAGACGCCATGTTTTATCCATTTCCAATTTGCCATGGTATTTTTATTTATACTCTTTGCATTGGTATACTATATATTCTAACAGTGTTGTGTTGCACGGAATATGAGTCAATGATGCCAGAAAAAAATTTCAGTCCATACTTTACAACAGAGTTACAGTTTATATATGAAGGATTTAGAAAATGTTTCCCAAATTTGAATAGCATATCACACATACATTAAAACACACATATAAATTATGATGTATGACAAATGTTTATGCTGCAGGATATATCATCGAAAATAACTGAAACATATTTTGCTCAAGGTATACGATTACTGGATTGGATTAAACGACCAGAAAACTCCAGATAAATATGTATGGAGCGACGGAGAGACGTTATCTGACAGAGATTACCAGGTCAGAAAAAACATACCATATCTAAGGATGCCAAGTATGAGTACTTACAAGTATTCGATTCTTATCCGATTCCTAAATTTTCGATTCCGATTCCGAATCTCGATTCCTCGACATATCTTACCGAAAACACATACCCACCTAAGCAATACCATATACAAGAGCACGATGTGTAAATTTTGGACGGCCAAGAAGGCCGAAACTAAGTAGTATTCAATCTGGCACAGGAGACAAAATCGCACAAAAAAACGAATCCCTCAGAACCCACAGAGATTTGTAAAATAAATAAACGTTAAAGCCTTCTATCGAAATATTATATATATATAGTGAAGTTTGCGTCGTCGTAGCAACTCAGCATAGCAGTGAAGCAGTTTATACATATATGTGAAGAAATTGCCACCAAACTTTACACATTCTTTTCAATCCAAGTTTTAACCTCGAGAATCGATTCCAATGCATCGGAATCGTTTCTAGTCGATTCCGCAAAGAATCGATTCTGTACTCGAATCCGGACTCGATTCCGCCATCCCTAACCATATCCAGTATAGAAGGTTTATTTCTAGAGGTTTCAATCTATCATAATTAGGGCTGGGAATGGTTAACCGGTTAACCGATTTCAGATGGTTAACGGTTACGATTTATTTTCACCGTTAACTGACATCTCAAGTACAAATCATCTTCATACCTAACAATTTTTTCAAATATGATTACGTCATCGCATATTTATCTTTTGTGGCATTTAATTCAAAAGAATATTACTAACTATGTGGGTAAGGAAGGACTCAATAAATGTGAAAAATGATGGAAGTACCAAGATTGCTTATGGAAATTTGACAATGATGAATTCAGAATCAGTTTTCGGTCGATTTCGAAATATATTGTTCACGATTTCATTGCAAAATCGAATATTCAATGTCATACAACAAGTGCGCAGTTTATGCCGTTTTTCTTTATATAATATATATCTCGAAGTAAAATTTGCACATCGAACACTGATAATTTGTCACATGAATTGCGTTTAACAAAGGAATCAAGTTTTCTAAAATACTTCCGCACGCTCGAACCTGGCTGCCTATCTCTTGCAGCAGAGCAATCATGGAACTATCTCGATTCGTGAATAATTTTAATAAGCGATACCGGGATAAGAACACGCAAAATTGCTTTATAAGCATTGTGACGTAACACGCTGAAATTATAAATTATTACGTCAAACGTCACGCGGCGGTGAACCGGTTAACCGGTTAATTTTACCCGGTTAACGGTTAAAGTGTTTTCCCTGAAATTCCCAGCCCTAATCATAATACTATGCTTCTTTTGTACCTAGTAGCTGCGAATTTAGATCAAACTTTTTCATAATCTCATAATTGGATTGGTTTTTGACAAATTCGTATTTATAAATTTCTACTCATTCAATGAATCGAATAAGTCAGCACTAATTGTTGCGGTGTAGTAACTTATTGAAAATTTTGTTTAGAATTGGTCTAGAAAAGCGAGAAAACGCCATAAAGAAATGAAAAAATGTGTTGAAATCACGATGCTATCAAAAGGTCGCTGGGTTGATGATATTTGTTCTAATGAAAACGGATATATATGCGAAAAAGGTAATCTATGTCATAACTTTGAATAGTGAGTACTGTATAACCCATTCAAGAATTCATATTTTTCCAACTCATCCTTAAAAGCAAAAATGTAAAAAGTTTTGGTATATGTCAAAACGTGATTTATAGATAAAAATTATTCACTGTGTTTTGCAAATTCTGTTTTCAACACTGAAATTAACTTTTTTTCCATGTTTTTGTTTCAAAGATGCAATAAACCCATTTGAAATTAACGAACCAGTAAAGCCGATAAAAGGTAAAGCTTTAATCATTGATGCACTCAGACCAAGAAATCTATACTGCGGGACAAACAGACGACCAGTTTCTCCTGAAGCTGTTGTGGGAGGTACAACTGCAGATATGGCGCAACATCCGTGGCAGGTTATTTGTTAATCCCTTCATTTTCGATCTACTACCAAAGTTGGAAAAGTTATATGTTTGAACATTAGTGTCGTCTGTTTAGGCCTATTTGAATTTTGAACCGCCAAAACGGCGACAGGAGCTTATTCGACAAATGTAAAATAAATTATGTTACTTTGTTTTTGATGCGAGGACAATTTGTATGAAAATTTGAAACTCTGTTTGATTGTTCCACTGTTACGAAATTGACTGAAAGCCGTGAGAAGTTGTTCAAAATTGCAATTAAACTTACAACGTCACTGATAATGTAAAAAGGTTTTCACGAGCTTCAACTTAAGCAAGGGGCGAATTATAACTGCTTGTTTTCGACCGTTTGCCGTATGTTAAGCTTTAATTAATAAATCTTTCATTCAATTCAGGAAGTTATTATGGGTCATACTGTTGCATGTTTTCACATTACAGTATGAATTCTATCTGGCAGTTTTGTAAAATAAATAATGTATATCGCGTAACTTTTATAGTTTATATTGCAGGCTTCTCTTCGGAGTTTAGGTGAACATAGGTGTGGGGGAAGTCTTATTGATCGATGCTGGGTTCTCACTGCTGCTCATTGTATTGACCCCAGGTTTGCAAAATTATTATTTCTGTGGATTCGATACCCGGGACGTTACTATATTAAAATAAAATACCACATATTGCCGCCTGTGGATCGACAAATCTGGCACCTGAGCACAAGATATTACTTACCTTATTATCTTCGTGCTCCGGAAAAGAGTAAATTTGAATGTGGAAGCAATTCCGTATGTTCTTAAACACATACCGTTCACATGCCTTTGTAGCAGCAATATTATAACGAATAAAGACTAAGTCTAGGTTAATGAACTTACCATTGAAAAGACGTTCAGTAATAAATTGTCACGCGGTTTAACAGGTCAACAGGACACACCAAACTACCAACACTCGTTGTACTTGGTGATTTTGATACCAGTTCCCCAGAAGGAACAGAGAAGTATTTGCCGATATCACAGATGATTTTACATCCTGATTGGTCACCAAAACCAGTTCCAACAAACGACATAGGATTGGTGAAGCTAGGAAGTATGAATTTATCTAAATATATAAACATATTGGAAGTTATCCAGAACTTATCTAGTAGACCTTGGGCATAACGTTTACGTTTCCCGACTTATCATTTGTTGCTATATACGAGTTTTGGAGAATAGTATTAGAATAAGCATTATAATACCTTTGTAAATTTTACCATGGAACGAATATATCTTCAAACCTCGATACATGCAATAATAAGTAATGAAATACAACGCATTTGTTGTACATACGTTAAAAGGCGCGGGTTACATGCACAGAATAAAGCAAGAAAACTAAAAGAAATGTGCATATTGTTACGAATAATTATTTTCTGGTATGTATCAAGAAGCTGTGTATCATTTTCATATGTATTCCATTAAACCAGGGGTGTGGAACCTTTAATACAGTTTAGCCAGATACAAATAACTAGATGAAACCGCCGGCGTCACCTTCATTTAACATAGGCTTTCTAGTAGTAGTAGGCACAAAAAGCATCGCACGTACCAGCTTAAACTAAGTTATAAACTCGTTTCGCGAGCCGCGCAATTTTTCCTTGTATGCCGCATTTGGCCGCGGCCCTCAGATTGCACACCCCTGCACTAAACCATTACAGAACTCAACAGGTTTTTTGAGTTGAATATTATATTACAAAGTAGGTTATATATAAAACATTTTATTTTAAATAAAAATGACATAAATATCTAATTCAGTGAAATTATTTGCATTAATGAAGTAAGTTCACTATTGAATATTTGTTATAAAATTCAACAGGGCGGTGTATAAGTTTACATCAATGTCGTGAGCACAACCTCCTCTTGTCCGTGTTATAACAAAGGTGAACTTTATGAATGGCTTTTATTAAATGTATGCTTATTTATAAAATTATTTTGAAGAGTGTGTCGACGACCTCAATCCCATATGTTTACCTGGAAGTGATTTCAATGACTTTTCTGCCGGAGATGAATGTAAAGTTGCTGGATGGGGCACTATGGATAGTTTGAGATTAAATTACCCCGCACGATTGCAGGTTTGTAGCAATTTGGTTTTGTAATTGATATATTGCCTGGTAAGTATTTTTTATATTAATATAGCGTTGTGAAATTGTATGGATATTTATGAAAATGTATATACATTCTGTTGGACTAATAATATGACGAAAATTAAATTTAAAATTCTATGTAAATTTGAGTTCTTAAATTCATGATACGATATGATAGATGGTCACGTTATCAGAATTCGGTAAATAACATAATAATACACAATACGGCTGATACTCAAAATGAGTACGTTTTAAAAAGTTTGATATCGCGTCCAGCCTACTGTTAAACAAAATTATTGAACGGAGTGTAATTTTCTTGCATGGTCAATAATTTAAGCTGACTTTTATAGACTTCAAGCGTTGGCGAAAGATAGTCAAAGTATTTATTTGGCTCAGGCTTGTCATGAAGTTGTTAAAACGGAACGCTAGTGGTCACGATATAGATCGACGCACCTTTACGACAGATGTAGCATAAAAAAAAACATAAACTTTTTATATAACACCAGGCTCGTCCATGGGATGGGACAACACACATTTTTATTTCCCATGGGACACGAAAACAGTATAATTTTCAGGGAAATGATGGTAAAAAATTTCGTTATGAATTTCGTGTCCATATATTTGAGCATAGCTCTCTTGTTAGTTAAAAAGAGCAAAATATATTCAGCATTATCAGTATAATTCGTGAAGGGGGTGATGGACACATGTATATTACTTATGAATACAAAGTTAACAAAGTCCGTGAATTTTGTTGTTTTGCATGTCTCGCCGTACATGTAGTCCTATTAAGTAGATGCCAAACCTAAATTTAATAATTTTTAATGAGATGTATTCCAATGGGAATCCCATGGGATGGGATGGAACAGAAAAATATGTCCCATGGACAATCCTGCATAACACGGTTCCATTCTGCAGCAAAATATTAACGAATTTGGCATTTTACCATTTCGTTTTTTATAATATGTATTCCATGATTTTTGTTAACAGGAAGCAGATCTACCTATCGTAGAACAAGAAGTTTGCAAAACTAAGTATGTGATCAAAGGTGTTTCCGTTATCCAAGACAATATGATATGTGCTGGCTTATTGGTAAGAACAATAATACTCGTAGTTATACAAAAGAATATAATGCACTTCAAATCCAGATACAAATAAGATAAGAATGAATAATCTGTAGTTTTCGCAAAGATGGTCCGTTTTTTTGTCATAAGTGGCCAAACTTTTATTTTCAGGAAGGAGGTGTAGACGCCTGTCAAGGTGACAGTGGCGGACCTCTAGGATGCAAAGGTGTTAAATCAGGCAATCGTGCTGTGCAGTGGGGTATCGTCTCGTGGGGATTTGGATGTGCTCGTAGAGACAGGCCCGGAGTTTACACTAAAGTTGCGAGCTACATGGATTGGATCAGAAACCATACCAATATAAACTTTTAAATTTTGTTATCAACAAAATGATGCATTTGGGGCATGTAATTCAGTCACCCGTTGTTTTAATTTTAATCAATCATGAAATAAATTGAATTCCAGCAAGTGTAGAAAAAAATCGTGCCTTCTTGTATACTGTACATTTGGCGATTGTTTGGTGTAATAATGATTCCATGTGTTTGTGGTGCTATTTTCATTGTACATTTTCAAATAAACAGCATTTTAAGAACATGCCCAGTCAAATTTCATTTGGCCTTTTTACTAAATGAACAGCTTAATCCAGGCATCTTTTCCTGGGGATAAATACAATTTTAATATAATCTTATATGATCATCTTACTTATCTATGAGTTTGCTAAGTGTATTCCGAGTTTATGTATATGTATGCTCGTGCGCTTAATTTGTCGTCTAAATGTTTTATATTAGTTTTCTCCTCTTCAATATGTGCCGCGATGCTACAAGATTAGGACAGTTTATCGCTGTACATATGGACAATGTTGTTTCTATGAGTGGGTTGTGGAATTTATTCGGCTTCCTCACATCGCAGTTAACAAAATAACTGACAAACATCAACAATACTGGAAACAAGGAAACAACGCCCACATCGCATAGCATGAAAATTGGCAAATAAACGTATGCTTCGCAGTAGTGGATAACGAGCAAGTTTCGAGTCCCGAATATCAATAATACCGTTTGTAATGTCGGAAGAGATGGCAGAAATGCTTAGATGTTAGGTCTTAGGCTTTTGTCGTATCGAGTAAAGGCGAGTACACGCTGTATCTATCCACAACAACGCCCCGTCCTTGTCATAAGTATTGGTTAATTTAATAGCCCAAGTTCCGATTAAGATTTCCCCCCAGGTCAACAGGAGATACAGGGATGAATCGCACATTACCTATATTTTGGCAAACATTCCAAGTCCAACCAGCATGCTATTAGTGTGGTAGATAAATCATACTAAAGACAAGTCTTTCCAACAGTTGATTCTGCGCCAATTACAATATTAGGAGGTACCACGTGGAATAGACCAGCATCACTGGGGCTCAACTATCACTCTCAAACTTTATTGAATCCAAAATAAAATAGTAAGTATAAAATAGCAGCTTGAATCAAGGTGCATGGGTAAGTGAAAACACTAGGAATTTTTTTGTTTGTCTAATATCTCTAAGTAAATCTAAACATCGAAAAATTTCCATGGGAAGGCATGCTTGGTTTTAGCCAACTAACTGATTAGTTACATTTGATCACTTTGACCGTTCAAAAATATGTAAATTTTGTTTTCCTTAGTTCTAATATAGCCTACATTGCTTTCTCACCAAATTGGCGAAATGTTAAGTGAGTATTGAGCAGAAAATATTTATTATATATAGCGGAAATTTTTACCCATTATGAATGTGTTTTCACACGTCGGCGTGTGATTGCTATTATGTTTTAATATATTTAAGAACCTACGATTATTTTATTGCGTAGTCATCGAGGATCTCGAAATTGCGTTATATCCGAATAATGAATTTGCACCATTTTAAAATACAGTATGACGTCATAAGGCCATTTATTAATTTACTCAAACAGAAAAATGTTCGATATGGACATGATACCCACTCTTTTCATTCCAGTAAATTTAGAACTGACTCAAGTTTTAAAACAAATCAAGAAACTAAAAGCTATAATAAGACGCTATGACACTTGAAAACGAGAAACCATAACACCAGTTACTCGTCGCGAGGGAAGCATGAAATAGGCATGCGCCTCTCCCTACGTACGCTGATGGTCGAAAACACTTTATATTATAAAAACAGACGCATTTTGGAATTAAAGTCTTAGAATACACAAAATATGTAAAAAAAAGTTTAAAAGTTCGATTGAACAATAAAAATCATACAAAGACAACTATGCAAACATTCTATTCGGAAGTTCCCTATCGCTAGGGTGCAGTTAAAATCAAATACACAACTAAACATTTGTTTGGTATTTCCGAATCAAATGCACACCAACATAAACACACGCAATGTATGTATGTTTATTTGCCTCGAAAATGTAACAGTATCTGCGTAATAGTTAAACGGTATAGAAGAGACGGGATACATTTTCAAGACCTTACTGGTCTAAGACACAGATGTGCGACATGCACCCCAACAAGTATAACTGCAGTTTAGGACTGCTGCGTTATAGTAGGACAACAGACATGAAATATATACTTGCACAATACACAGGACAAAGAAGTACGGCACCACGATGATATGTACAATAGGCAGTTTATGGCACGTTCATGTCCCAGGTTCTGATGTGAGGGGATGGGAATAGGGTATAAATCGCATTTTTGTGTGTTTTACGGTAGTTTGTAGTGAAACAAGTAAAAATTCGTTCTAGACATGAACTTGCCAAAAACCAACGTTGGGTGGGACCACGACACAAAAGGATTAGGTCCTAAGAAGGTAAACAATAAAGGACATACCGGTAGTGGCGGCGCGTCAATAGGGCCAACCGGGGCCATGCCCCGGTTGTTTTTTTGGTATGATAAAAAATATTCGAAAAATACCTCAATATCGGTTGCACAGACTGTCTACACTAGCCATATTCTCCCGACATGGTTCATTTTTCGCTCGCAAAGCCTTCGCCGAACGTCGACGGGGCGACGCCGATTTTGCCCCGGTTGCTCATTGTATGTCGTATTCTCTCTTTTATCTCCCACTCGCCGCGTTTGTCTCGTTTGTTTTCTTTTACTAAATCATCGGGGTCGATCGGGGCTAGCCCCGAAATTATGACGACACAATGCCGACGTTTCTTACAACAACGTGTTGACATATTCACGCATTCCTTCTCGTTCGTCGGTTGCTTGAAGAGTTGATAGTTTCTTCGCCTTCGTTTTTGTCGCTTGTTTCGCTATTTGAATCAGTTAGAGACCTTTAGTCCATTTGCTTTCGATTTTCCACATTCCTTTCGAGCTCCTCACTTCTTTCCGGCTTCGCATTTCTTAGCCTTAGACCTCATAACGAATAAGGTTGATGCACTACTTCGCCCTCCGTTTTCCCAGCTGCCGCTGGAACAAAAATTAGAGGTACAACGTCTTGGGCCTTATCAACCAAAAAATTGTTCACTGGAACAATCCCATGACGGAGAAAAGCGTCGGCGTACATTCTGCGCAGAAACTTGGTATAAAAAACACGAATGGTTGTGTTACAGCGAGGACAAAAATGCACTTTTTTGTTTTTATTGCCTACTTTTTGCTACCGCCCGTGACTCACGTTGGTGTAAATTTGGTTTTAGAGATCTTAAACATCTTTCCGAGCGTGCCAGGGATCATCAATCTTCTATGGAGCATCTGGACAATGCAGTAAAATACCGAACATTCGGAAATGTTAATATTGCAGCACAGTTGGATGAAGGACGCGCGGTTTCTATTCGTCGGCACAACCAAAACGTCGAGAAAAACCACCATGTTCTCGGTCGATTGATAGATGTTTTGAAGTTCATTGGTTGTCACGAGCTGTCCCTCCGTGGGCACGATGAACGGGTTGGCTCTTCTAATAGAGGGGTATTTTTGGATATGGTGGAATACACCGCATCCTTCGATACAGTATTGAGAGATCATCTTGATGCCGCAACTGTTTCGAAAGGGACATCTAAGGATATCCAAAATGATTTGCTCGACTCAATGTATAAAATTTATTTACAACATTTGGCTCTGGAAATTGAGAATTGCCAGTTCCTTTCGATTCAGTCTGACGAGACAACTGACATCACGTGCGTTTCCCAACTGACTGTGATTTTTCGGTTTGTGAAAGATGGTAAACCTACCGAGAGATTTCACAGCTTTGTACCAATCGTTGATCGCACGGCTTGCGGGATATCGGCTGTACTGAAAGAAGTGTTACAGCCTTACAACGCGAAGTCAAAATTGATAGCTCAAACTTATGACGGCGCGGCAGTCCTGAGTGGGTCGAAACATGGTGTCAAGTTTATATAAAGAAAGATTTTCCTCATGCGCATTTTTTACATTGTTATGCACACCAATTTAACCTCGTTATTAAAAATATGTGTCTTGATACCCCTCTCGTCCGTATATTTTTTGCAAATGTTTCGGGGTTTTCTTCATTTTTTTCCGTTTCGCCGAAGCGCTCTGACCTCCTTCGCCAGATATGTAGCCGCCGTCTCCCAGCTTGTGCACCAACACGTTGGAACTTCCAATCACGCGTGGTGCAGGGCGTGTCCGAGCTCATTGAGTGTTTCAATGGCATTCAGAGCTCTCCGGTTTGGGACGAACGCTCTGTGAGGGAGGCGGCAGGTCTAAAGCGTCTGCTAGAAGATGGTGGGTTTTCATTTTTCCTCGCTTTTTTCTCCACAATATTCTATAACGTGGATGTATTATACGGCGCATTGCAGTCAAGGCTAATGGATGGAGCGTCTGTGCAGTCGTGTATTTCAGACTTCTGCGATGCTGTATCTCGTATCCGGGAAACAATAAAATACGACGACACATGGAGTGCTTCTTTACGCCGCAGGCAAACAACGCAGCGTTTGATTTTGTCTGCAAAGGAATGCTGTGACATTCTGGTGAATCAAATAGGCGATCGTCTGCGCACTGAACACCTTGCCGCGTTCTCTTTGATGAACCCCAAAATTTTTTCAAAATTTGCACGTCAATTTTCCATCCATTTGTTGGCTACTGTCTCCAAATTTTACCCCATGATAAACGTGGGTAAATTGGAAAATGAATTGAGATATATATACACCAATCAAACTTTTTTGAACATCACATCAACTTGCGCGCTCTATGGGTTCCTCATAGATAACACTCTAGTAACTACCTTTGCGGCGTCTGCAAAATTCTGGACATCATTTTGACGACGCCTATTTCTTCCGCCGACGCAGAGCGAACATTCAGCACAATGAAGCGTATTAAAACGTATCTCAGAAACACAATGAAGCAAGATAGATTAAATTCCTTGGCTGTTTTATCCATTCACAGAGACGTTATTTCTGGGATGCATGACTTTAATCAGCGCGTTATTGAGCATTTTGCTTCCAAGAAACCGCGGCGTGTTGCATATATGTTCAAGCAGTAGAAGTCTAGCAGCATATATATCTATGAGTGAGCGACGCATGTCCTTATCTTTGCATTAACTTTCCTTTCTTCATAGTAACGTTTTAAATCTTATTTTAGGTTTTGTCTGCTTTCCCGAAGTTTCTGTTAATATGTCATTGTAATTATCTGGGTAAATATTGCCTTTCCTTTTGAAAGAGGTTTCAAAATAAACTATGTCTATATTTATTAATCCCTTGACTTGGACCGGTTTTAAAGACACTTTCTTATCGTTAAAAATTGTCGCTTTTGCCGATTGGTTGTTACCGATTGAATGGTTTTTATACTCATAAAATGATGGGAGAACTTACAGCGCTCATTCTGTCCCCGTAGATGGGGGTGACTTGGTCCCGCAGCAGCTTGCCCCGGTTGTCAAAATGACCCACGCCGCCACTGCATACCGGGTATGTAGAAATTCTTTGTTCACACTCGAGTTGTTAATAATAAATTGTATGCGACAAAAGTAATGAGAACAATAGAATCTGGCATAAAATGCAGGTCAATTTCGTAGGCGCTATTGTGTAGAATTTATTGTCACCCCGTCTCAGCATGATAAATTTAAATTTGTATAAGATGATCTTTTCATTAGCGACGATCCAACGAAGTAACAGTACGAAGCTAATAAACCATAAAAATACGCAGAAACTAGAGACAATAGATCAGTGGGTTGCCCGAGACTTGTTTCCTGAGCAATGGGAGTTGGTTGCATCCACGAGGAAATAGTTAGTCAAACGGAAATATTTTTCATCTGCCACTCTTTTCTCAACTTTTTTTCATCAATCATCAAAGAGCCCTTTGTATCTGAAAAATAATGCCTGGAGAGTAGAATATCCCTACTGCACGAAAGCTTATATAATTCCAATAAATATCTTTTAAGTTTTGATCTAAATTCGGACGTCGCTTTTAATCCACAATTTAGGACCAAAACATGTGATCGATTCTTGTGCTATTGATTTTTTCACATACGGAACAAAAAATTTATCGTGACTTCTGCTATTTCGAATATTATTATTTACGAAAACATGATCGAAGCAGCTATAGGGAGATGATCAGTAGAAGATAAAAACACCAATGTGCAAATCTCAAGCATTAGTAAATCTTCAACACGTAGTAGTTTTTCACTTTTAAAGGCATACCATGCTGATGACAATAAATTAGGACAAACATCCACATTCCACATAGTATACACGGAATTGTACGATATAAATCCGAGTCAGCTGTGGACTGTGCTCAAGTGCTTTGTAAGACAAGTTGGTTCTTGACGAAACAAAGCAAATGTGATCACAGTCAGCAACCAGCTTGCTGCGATGATCTACAATCTCGTTGTGACGTCACACGAGGTGTCTGGCGGAGGTTCAGTTTGCATTGAGTCAGCACTGCAATGGGTTTCGGCGGACTGTCGATTGTTCGCTTGTAAGTCAGTTTATATGCCGACTACTGGACTGGGCAATCTATCATTTAAACAGGCTGGTGCTACTATTTCTAGATTGTTATTTCGTTACCGCTATTTTCTGAATTAGGTATTGTCTGCACTCTGCAGGCCTGTGCACTGTTACCTGGTAAATGCTGGAATCTTGAAGTGGCTAACGTTAATTTTGTCTGCCTGTGACTGTACAGCTGTAGGTCATCACAGCCAACGGTCTAGTCTATTAACTGCACGGTATGTTGTTTTACAGCATTATCTGAACATGCTGTCATGCGTGAATCAATATCCAGATATCTCTGAATCATATGCCTAACGTTAACAGTGAATATGGATATGGCTGTACCGGTATGGGGCTAACTGACTTGGATATGATGGGATAGGATTTACATATTTATCCCAGGGAAGAGGAAAGCCGATAAGACGGCCTCTTATTAGATTGCACTTTTGTGTTGTATTTTGCGCAACTTCATTATACTGTGTTTTTACCGATATTGAGGGAAAGCATTGTCCAAACGTCTTCCAAAAGAGGGGTCTCTGCTCATCTGTAAAATGGGTTTCTTTGAAACGAGACAATGTCGCTTGATCTGTATAGTGTGCTGTACTGACTTGATGGTCCAGGAAGCCGTAATTGTCCAGTGGTTAGGTGAACCACCCTGCGACGGCGAGGAGTCCAGCAATCGTCTTTCACATAACCATCCCTGCATGGGATTTGAACCTGCGAATCCACGCACAGTAATCAGAGGTGCGGTGGCGGGCGTATTTCTAACGTTTAACACGATGAGCCACACTGCCACGTCACACTTGGATGATCATACAGTGATATTGTCATCAGGTCGTATTGCTCCCTGCAGTCTTCACCAAAAACAAAAAAATAGTGTCTATTTGTTGTACTGTCTGACTGTTGTATGTATGTAATCTATCTATCTCAGTATCTACAACATCGGAAAAATAAAATTAAAGCACTTGGAGCACAGGAATATGGTGGACATAATTATGTGAGTTTTGAATTGTATCGGTACCGATATTTCCTCAATAACTGGTATTTACTTTTAGGCTGGTGCCTGTAAAAACAGAAAAATGTTCCTGTACCGTAATTCAAATTCAGTAATATGTGAATACTGGAATATCTCGATACTCACTGTATATATTTGTATATTGTACTCTAGTACTTAGATGAAATACAATGGAAGAGATAAAATGAATGTAAACACATAGTGAAAAGTGGTGTCGTAAATCTGTAGTGGACCTCAGAGACCGAACCAGCTGCTTGACCACAAGCAGCCAAGGTTCAAAAAAACATTCCTGCAAGCTTCCGATTCCAAGATGTTTCGACATTTGCCTCAATAAAACAAACATGCTATTTTTCTCTGATCACGCCAAGCTAGTCATGGTAATAATTTAAATTAATTGTGATGTGCGTCGGCCGTCATATGACCAAAATTGCGTTTATTTGCTAAAAACTCTCAAATGCTATGAAATATGGCAAAATTTCTTTTTCTACTGTAAATCGGATTATTATTTTCAGAGGAATCCAATGGTGATGTTTTAGATTGCGTTTCCTTTTAGTTCATGACTTGTCCCAGTTTGCCAATATGGAGGCTCAGACTGTATTGTAATGGGAGGGTTTGCACTCCACTGTTATATTTGATGTATTTTAACGTCGGGGCTATTCTTGGAATCAGAGAACTGTAACATACTGTTTTAATCAAATCATTAATCAAATAATCTGGAATGATAAACCAGAATGCTATGTCGATCCCATACCTGACCAGGCATTGGTATAATTATGATGAGATGTTGTGGTTGGCCTTATTTTTAAGTAATAATGAATGCACTAATTCGATATAAAAAACTGAGCATATTTGATTGAAGATGATTTCGAGATTGAAAAGTGGAAAATGGAAAATATCAAGTTCTTGTATTGTGCTCTTGTTAAGGGTATAGAAGTCCTATCAGTAGTATTTAGATAGTTATTCCTTGAAGAAATATTTAAAAAGAAATTATGAATATTTTTATTTAGTTTAGTTCCAGTTATTTATTTTATAGCAAGTGAATATTTACATTTGGATTATTTCGAGTAAGGTAAATAAATTGAAAAAAAGCTCGCTGAGGCTGGGTGTGAAGTGGGCGTTTTGAATTTGTAAATAATTTGAGCAAATTGATTCAATTCCTCCATTATCACGAGCAATCAATTTTATTTCTGCGTTATGGTATACAGAGGATGTGTATAACACAAAATAAGAGAATAATCAAAAACTACATTCAACTCATTTGTATCAATGTCTCAATAAACTTGTACTTCTAGCTTAAAAACAAGCTATGATGGCGAAAACCGATTAATATACTATTCTGAATACACTGTATAATATTGGATATTCTAAATTAGTTTATGTTCATCAAATAACACATATAAGTTGATATATAACTTATAAGGAGTGATGTTAAATTTTTTAATACAATTAAGTAAGATGAAAAATTATGTGATTGGTTCTCTCTATTCAAAAATTTATTTTTGCAGCATGATTTCAGTTGCTCTAAATTTCAACTATTCTAAATTTTCCCAATTAAATAATAACGAATACAATCAATTCCAAATAGATTCTAGTATTACTTAATTTCAGATATTCTCTGTAATAAGTATTTTTTGAAAAAATTTTTTGTCATTTTTTACGATCGATTCAAGCTGAGTATTCGATTCATCTTATCTACTTCTAGTTAAAGTGAGCAAATAAATACACTGTGATTACTTGCAAAAACTAGGTAATTCAAATCATCAATGAGGATCTTTCAGCAGCTGTGTTGGGAATAAACAGCTTGGAAATTAGATTATTTTTTGATAAGGCATTATAGCTATGCACAATTCATAACTTTTGTTATTTATTAGGAGTGCAACAATGGAAGCTTTCTATTATGACATTCACAAGAGATTTGGTTTTTATATCAAAGATCATTAAAAACGTACTGCATAATCAAGTTTAGTCAAATACACCCTATTTACCTTTTGGTTATAGAAACTAAGGTTATTTATATTACATGTGATGTATCGATATAATATTTTTGTTAATCGTTTTTCACTTTTGTAAGAAAGGTCGTTCATTCTTTCTATAGAAATAAACTGTCATGCGATGGCATGTCTATTTAAATACTCAATTATTGATCTATGACGTTATTCATTGATACATATGTAATGGTTGTATATCTACATTTAATACTCCATGGTTGTTTTATAAATAGGATATTTCTGAATACGCAATTTTGTTGTGTGGATGCCAAGCCATTGGAGGAATTTTGTCTGAACGAATTTCAATTCTTGATATTTTGATGCTTTTTGAAGAATTTCAAATTGTGAAATTGGGGATTTTTATTTTTATCACCCCCTGTGCAACAGAATCATGATTTATGACAAATTGTATGAAGGATGGTTTGATTCAGGAGAAATGAATTTGCAGTATATGCTATTTGAATGAAGTACCCGTATGTGGTGATATATGATAATCTTGATTATCTTATGGGTTATTATCAGTATTTGAATTTTATAATTTTGTAGTAATCAATGTTTCATACCGAATACTTAAAGTGATAATTTTATAGTTATATAGCATATACCTGCTTTAAAATTTATATTATACCATTGCTTTATAATGTGATGTATTCAAAATCGATATTATGCTTATAAATCCATTTGGAAAGATGATAGGATTATAGCATGTTGCTTGAAAGTAAATTGGATTCCATAGTATGTTAATTTGTTCTTGGTGAGAAAATAGAAAACTCCTAGGATAGTTAATAGTCATTCCCACTTGGGCTGATAATTTTAGTTAATATTCTTTGTTCTCTTATCAAACAAAATTGACTGGTTATCCATTGTTGCTTTAAATCAAATAAAACATCTCCAGTTTAGCTTTTCCTTGGTGTTTAACAATTAGGATTGGTATTCTTTTCAAATTGAAGGCCACAGAGGATAAAGTCTAGCGATTTTTTGAAGTGAATGTATATTAAACTGTCATAATTCGTTGTAACTAACTATCAGAGATCAGTTAAATAAAAAATACCTGGTTGACCGTGCCCATACCTATTACCAACACTTAGGTTAGAGGTAGGGATGGTTATATGGTTCCAATCACCATTCGAATGGCCTCCCTCTCCCGTAGAGAGCATATTGGGCTGCCACTTTGACAGCAGGTTAGATCTTAAGGACAGTTATGCATCTATCGGTTCTATGACTTAAGTGAACATTTTAAACATGTGTAGTTAAACTAGTGTGGCTAAGTAATAGACTTAGCAAGAATATACATCCAAGTCTATTTATTGTCACTTGACTGACATAATCTATATATATATGTATGTGAATATTTATGCATATTATCGGACAAGGTTCCTTCTCGAATATGTGAAATATTATGCAACCAGTCATAGTGTGGGTTGCATGAGGTCATAGAGTTCATTGAACCAAATAAAGTAAATCATACTGATCTATGCTGTAGTGTCACAGTGTTAATTTTTTACTGCAAATACTTAATTATACCAACAGAGAGAGATAGAACAAGGAAGTAAATTTAGGAGGCTATAAATACCTGTTATAAAGCATTGTACATCAGGGTGCGTCCAGTGGATTGCTTTTAAAAAAAATGATATGGAACGATATTGTCTTTTAAAATAGCAATTATATTTGAACGTTTAAAACCGAGCTAATGATGAATGTAATTTGATCATTTATACATTGCGTGGTATCAGGTTTGTTATTTCAATTTCTGAAAAGTACAAATTTGACTGATGGCAGTGTAGAAATGTAAAAGTCTTGATTTTTTCAATTTGTTTAAGTTTTTAATACATAATTGAATACTTTTTAGTGTGGTTTTTAATTTTTATCCTATTTCTGAAATTACATGTAATTTCACACAGGGTCTTGCAAATATGGTAGCAATTGTAATCTACCACTAATAATCAGTGAAGTGTGACTGGCGAGATAATCTAAAACGAAAGTTTCAATGCTGTCAATGTCATGCTTCAATAATTTTTTGTCTATTATGAACTTCGTATATACCAAAGACGCAAAGTAGATTCATTTTCAATTTCATATCCACGACGAAATTAGGTTAACTATGAATTTTATTGGAATAAGAATTTAAAAATTTATAAAAAAAAGTGAATGGAATGATTTTGATTCGTCTAATCTAATGGTATGTATAAAGTTTATATTTCTGTTGGATCCAAATTTTGTTATAAATTGATTCTTGATATATCTTGACCAGGTTTGTTTTATTTAAATAGTTTTTTTTACTACATTTAATACACATATAAATAATATACTCACCGTTAATTGAACAAAGCACCTTAAAGTCCTTTTATCTAATTTCATTTATGACTCTTTGAGCACCCTGTATAACTAATTCAAGTTTTCATGTTTTTTTCTCTATTTTATTGTCACAGTGTAATAGATAGTTATTAATAAAAGGATTGTTAATAGAAATACCGTAGTAATTTTAACTCAGGAATTATACCTTATCGGATAACCGTGGATATTATTCAGCATCAGGATGGCAAACACAATAAAATCTATGGTCAGTAAGAAGAAACGAAGATATAAGGAAGGAGGATTCGATCTGGATCTCACATGTAAGTTGATAGATTTCATATTCGAATATAGGCCAAATCTGATGATAACGTGCCAAAAAAATTATGCATGTAATATACCAAGTTATTTATATCAAATTTGCATGACTAATTCATTTCAGTATTTTATGGAGCATAAGATACGCTTTGAATATTTCGTTCCGTCAAAAATAAATTGTCAAGCTGGAACGCCTCGTGTTTGAATCAGGTAGTTCCTTATAGCCTACACTCAAAACCAGTAACACCCAATGCACCTTTCGTATGAATAAAAACCCAATCTAAGCAATTTATTGACAGTGCGCCTTATGATATGGTAGTTTTATTTTTAAATATTCTGATAGCCTTTAAAGAGATGATGAAAACTGCTATTGCTAAAGTTTCTAAGGTAAAACAAAAAGAATCTCCAATACATATATATAGCAAGGGCTAGGAATTATTTAGTTGCTGTGTGCCATGCTTTACTCTGTCACATTGGGAATCTTTGCTAAAACCAAAAATACTGTAATTGTCAGCATTCAGTGTAGCAGTGAAATTGTTACATACAGATACAGGTATATGCAAAAATATGGGTTGTACTAAATTTTTAATATGAATTCAAGAAGAGTATTTTGGTTTATTATCAAAATAATGACTGTCCTGTCAGTGTTGGCAAACTAAATTATATTTTTATTTCCTATATTTGGGAATGTAGAGAGAGTAGGATTACCAGGTAGCAGTGAACGATTATGGTATTGCACATAAAATGTATTTTTTTAATATTGATCATTGTTTGAATATTTTTCAATAATGTTTTCAGCAGATGTTTAAAACTTTCACTTTCATTATCACATTTGAGATTTGATGGTAACTTTATTACGGTAGATATAATGTCTTGAATGTGTTGAATCATAAATGCTATATAACAGCACAATAATGCTTACGAAATGACTGCAGAACAAAAATTATAAGCAAGATGATTTTTGACTCGGTTCTTTCATGAAGTCTAAATTAAGCAAAATAAAATCTCAAATTCCACTGAACTAAAGCCGTAGGGTCAATATATTATGTCCCTGATATGATAGACTGATATACTGGTTCATAGTATTCAAGTTAAGGCATTCGGAAAACTGGCAGAAAAATTACTATGTTTTTTTTTTGTTCTCATTCAGATATCTGTCCAAATATTCTTGCGATGGGATTCCCAGCAGAAAGAGTTGAAGGATTGTACAGGAATAATATTGATGATGTAGTCAAGTAAGTAACATTTGAAAAACGAAATTCGGTTTAATTCATTGATTGATTGCAGAAGAAAAAGACTGATTTTCAAATTTTTATGAGTCCCGGTATATATATATTGGCTGATTTTTGCATGACATTGTATGTTGTGTTGCAAAAAATTTAAAACTTGATTGTTATTTGAGCTCAATTTTGTTATGGACATGCAGCCATGTGGTTGCAGTATTGCCTTGAAAATTAGAATTTCCAATCCTTTTTTGGGCCATTATGAAGCAGTAGCTGGGGATAAGTTTGCTTTGATGTTACATTTATCAACGGTGTATGCTTATTATCAACCTGATATAATGAACTCCATTGGTATGGTACAACTGATATTTTTGAAATTTTTATGCTTTTTCTTGAAATTTATGCTTTTTTTACAAATTATTCTGTCAATTTTAATCTGAAGTTTGTTTAGTGAGTGATTAACATTAAAATGAAATATATAGCTACTTTCATTATTAATAAGAGGTGAATAAATGTACATACCAAAAAATCAACCATGAAATTCATTCATACATGAGTAGCTTTAAACTTAGGATCATAAGAAATAATCTGAAGACTTAATGTGTAGATGTAAATCATCATATTCTAATATGAGAAGTGAAAAACTGTGTTGTATTTTACTCTGTAATATCGTTCTTTGTTTTTTTTCAGATTTCTTGAGTCGAAGCATCCCGGCCACTATAAAGTTTATAATTTGTAAGTACATTTTAATGGTCATAATATATTCACATGTATATATTGTATAAATATCATATTTTTTTTTTATTTACAGATGTTCTGAAAGGACATACGATACTGAAAAGTTTCACAAAAGAGGTAAATCTCTTTAATTGATTTAGATAGCTTTTTAAAAAAAATTTGGTTTAAAACTATTTTGAAATATTGAATATTCTAAAAATTCACCATGATAAAAATTATTGGAAAAATTCTTCAAGTTGAGAAAGAATTGTTATTGAAATAAAGATGTAAACATAGCTCAATATTTAAATCTTGCAGCCAGTTTTCCTTAATCTTACTTATAAATATTAATTGATTTAGATAGCTTTTAAAAAAATATCGGTTTAAAACTATTTTAAAATATTGAATATCCCAAAAATATACTATGTTGGAAAATTATTGGAAAAATTCAAGTTGCGAAAAATTGTTGTTAAAATAAAGATGTAAACATAGCTCAATATTTAAATTTTGCACCCAATTTTACTGTAATCTCAACAATAAATAGTAGCTGTATTTCTTGTAGAAATGGTGGCCCACTGCATTCATATTCATTCGCCACCTCACCCGAGGCGTAATAAATTGGGTCTGCAATTCCAAACTATAACTCCTTATGTAGCAGTGAGTGATTGTGTAGAGCCTTGTTCAGAGCCAAAGGAGTATAAAAAATACTCAGCTGTTGGTTACAGATATTTGTATCCTAATATTCTTTATTAATAGAGTCTGTTTAAAAAATTTGAAATTGATCTGTGATATTTCAGTCACCAGGATAATTAAAATAGCAATCTTTCAAAATATAAGGAAAGTTTGAAACATTTTAATAGGGTTGGATTTATATAAAATATTGGGTCTTCATTGCAAAAAGACTTGTGAAGTAGCTTGGGTGATTATTAACATTGACGTAACCTATGTTGCAAATTTACATAATCAGCACATTGATTAATATGCACAATCAGTCATTTCCTACTACCGAAAAAATCAATTATTTTTAAGTTATGCAACTCCGTTTGAGGTTGGTCTGTTTATTATTCATTTAGTTGCATTTGAGATTCTGATTCCAATTAATTTAATATTCAATATACACGAGCCCTTTTACAAATAAAACGAAATGAACCTTTTTTTTACAACCCTAGGAAATAGAGCTTCGAAATAGTTCTGAGAAACATTTTTGTATTTCAATCCAATTTGATCAAAACTGTTTCGAATTTTAAGTCATTAACCTATTATATATTTCATAGATTATGATTTCAACTCTAAATTCTCGCCAAGAGATTGTCTAGCCCAGCGCCTCAATCTTTTTTTTTCCCTGGCCCCCTTTTGTTGCAAAAAAATTCTTTCTCATGCAAGGGAAAAACTACAAAAAAAGCGAATATATCTTCACAAAAATATACACTTCCACTTCTTTTTAATCAAAATAAAAATTACCACTCAGTTTTCAAAAACAGCATCATTGCTACTTCAGTCAAATTATACCAATTTATCAATAACTCATAATTTTTGATAAGTTTGCGGCCCACCTGAAAATGTTTCTGTGACCCAGCACTGGGCCATAATCCCACTGATTGAGAAACTGGTGTCTAGCCCAATGCCACTGATTTTCATGTTTTCAATACAAAAAAAAATAAGTGGGGGTCTGGGGGATATGGCGGACTCTTAAAATATACGAAGGGCTACACAAGAGGACAAAGGTTGAGAAATGCGGTTCTTTATAAAATGCTATCTTGAAGTTAAAAGTAGACTTTTTTCGAATTCCATTACCAAATATGAATTTTCAATCCTTTAGTATTTTCGGTTCTCCATCATTTATATTTGTCTATTTTATTCATTATTAATTTTTAGTTGCAGTTTTTCCATTTGATGACCACAATCCTCCAAAATTTGAATTAATTAAACCGTTTTGTATCGATATGGATGAGTGGCTGCGAAGAGATAAGCGTAATATTGCGGCTGTTCATTGTAAAGCAGGAAAGGTAATTATTTTCTTATTACCTCTGATTATTCAAGTTAATCTTAATTTTGCTTTTTTATATTGTCATCTCAAGACTGGTTATTTGAATACCCTTTTCCCTAATAGGCTTGCACGTAATTGACAAAAATCAATTCCGTAATTACGGCAAAATCAATTACGTAATGACCCCGTAATTGCGATATTTTTCCACGCATTCAAACCTATCATAACAACCAATGGAATCCACTTCTTTTCCGAATGGGACATTGAAGTTGGGTTTTCATATTCTTGGCAGTACAACACGCCATCGGCAGATGTTAAAGACAAATATCAAGGAGTGAATTCAAATTAATTTTATTCTGATTTTTATCTTTTGTGTTAGCTTTGGTTTTCTTTATCACCTTCGCAAATTAACCGTCCCATTTTTATGCGATCAATTTTATTTTATCATTACCGACACTGGTATACGGTTGTTTATGGAAACGATAGTTTTTTAAAACCACCTTAGTACTGAATAAAAATTAAGGGTTTCTAATTTATTAACCAACGACGAGCGTATTCACTCATTTGATTATACTTGCGATTTCCTCGCGACGAAGACTTGTTTTTGCAGCTTCTTCTGCATTATCCGACATTACTGCCTTATTAGCATTTTATAATAATAATTATTGGTGTCGACTTATTGACGATATTCCGATTACCATGCTTCATTTTACATTTAATCATTTCGCGGACTGAATGTTTAAAACATTATTTGCGATAAATTTAGATTAAACATTATTTATTTGAGTATAATTTAAATATCGAACTTATATGATATGCCTTCTCCGAAAATACAAAAGTTATATCGCAAAACAATGCATTTTGTGACATTTATTTTACACTCACGACATTTATTTGCTAACTCAAGTCGGCGATCCTATCGGCCAAGATTGACACAAGTTTGGTGTCGAGTGCCGGTGGTATTCAAGTAGACGATAAATCAAAATAAGTTGCCGCATTTGGTAAGACAGTTAATCATATATGGCCGAAATATTGAGAGGAATTGTGAAAAACATCATGCACAAGGCCAAGTCCGGACTGATATATAACGATAAAACCGTTAACAGAACATCAAGATTTTGTAATAGAAAATGGATCTCGCACAGAATAAACACACTGGCTCATATTTGATTATATATGATAGCAGTTAAATTTTTTTGCGGTCCGCGAGGAATCCGTCGTTTTGCTGTTTCTCTGCCGTCTCAATCGCTTTACCGATGCCGAGAAGACGAAGTTGCGTTGGTTCATTACGCAATCTCTCTTTTGTCGTCATATTGCTATTTGATAAGCGCGACATTAATTATCACGGCGAGGTATTGGCGCGAGTGATCAATCGCTCTTTTGGCTTATTTGGTTCCAATTCGTCGCGAAAGCTCTTCGTTAAATTTCACAAAATCGTCGTGTTGAACGGTTATGGATATTTTCTTGTTTATACCCCAAGTCTGAAATATAACAGCCAAAAACAGTATGATATTCCATGTTCATATATCAAGTGTTGATATTAACATTAAAGAATGGTTAAGCATTGCTAATCCACACTTGGTGGGGAATTCCCACTATTTAAACGCGTGACTATAAAATAAAATGAATTAGAAACGGAACATATATACCATAAGTAACGGAAAACTGGAACAAGTAAATAATAAATAAAAGTAAAATGGATACAAATGTTTGATAGACCATGTTTGAAAGATTGATCTCCTGCGTTCATTAGTCATTTCACCCGAAGAAGTTGAAACCGGGCGTGTTAGCGTCCATCGGTCTTAACACAATTTTCCCCCCTATCTACGGTTATTATGTACATTGGCCATGGCCATGCTAGATAAGATGCGAGAGAGTTGAAACCAGGTGTGTTGGCGTCAATCGGTCTTAACGCAATTCTATCCCTTATCTACGGTTAAGTTACGGGAGAAGTTAAAACCAGGTGTGTTGGCGTCAAACGGTCTCAACGCAATTCTATCCCTTATCTACGGTTAAGTTACGGGAGAAGTTAAAAACCAGGTGTGTTGGCGTCAAACGGCCCTACTCAGTTCTTCCCCCTTAACTACGTTAATAATTTACATTGGCCATGCCAGAGAAGTTGATAATAGGTTAGTGAATGGCAACGCGTCATGCCCTCCTTCACCTACGTAACAAGAGAGAGAAAAACGGCTGCGAATACCGGAACTCTAACTTCTACTTGTTGAGCTTTCATTTTTCGCAATCGACGAAATTGACTGCTTTGAAGAAAGCTCGTTTCATTGCAATAATTACGACTTTACGGAATTCGTAACTTCCCTTCCGTAACTCAAAATAATTACGTAATTCCGTAAATCCGTAAATTACGTGCAAGCCTATTCCCTAATCTAGCTCTTCAACTGTCCTGTGCTGTTCTGTAAAAGGATTGGATATATAGTTTTTTCTTTACTTTACTGTACCCATGAATGACGGTTTTTCACTGTTTTTGCACGTTTTAGCTAGATTTTAAAATGCAAACGAAATTCATTGATGCCAAATATAGTTTCTGGGCCTACAGGTCAGGTGAATTAGTATTTAAGATAGATTGAGAACTGACTTCACAGCAGAATTAAAATTGTAACTGGACTTTATGAATACCCTGTATAACTATAGATACATCATACCGCCCATTAATATGATTCACAGATGAGTAATTGGCGTCATTTTTAGGGTCGAACGGGTGTTATGATTTGTTGTTATCTCCTACATAGAAGGAAATTCTCAGAAACAAAAGATGCCTTGAAGTTTTATGGTCAGGCCAGAACCAGGAACGAAAAGGTATTTGTATAATAATGCTATTTATAGCTGACGAACCTACCAGCCCTATTCAGTACACATTTCAATTACTCCATTCAGTAGTGTGTCAACATGACTCTGAATTGATATATTAAGAATCAGTATGAGATATTTATATTCAAATCAAACATATTAAATCATTTTTTAGAATGATATAAATAAATATTGTAAAAATTATGACTAAGGTATGTCAATCTTGTATCAATAGCATTTTTATTTTATTTTATCAATAAATTTATTTATCTTATTAGCGGAAACGTCAAACTTGCATCATTTCTGTTAGGGTTTTTCTATTTTCCAATGCGGGCTTGTGGTGGTGGTCGAGCAATTACATTTATTGATATTGCTGTTATAACTGTCCTCAGCTCACGATACTTAGTTTATCTGTTTTAAAATATGGTTTTTCATTTGACTGTATATGAAATATAGAATTTTGTAACTGTTTATTGTATAGCTTTGTAATGTTTTACATCAATGTTTATCCATAAAATTCTATATTTTGAATTTTTCTGATTTTTTTTGTACAGGGTGTCACCATTCCATCTCAGCGTCGATATGTTGAATATTATGCTGAAATGTTAACACGGAATTTAACCTACAAACCAGAAACTTTATTACTTCACAGCATACAATTCGACACAGTTCCAGTTATACATAATTTGAGTAAGTTAAATTAGTCGCTCCTCACATATCATTAAATATCACTGGCTGCTTATACAGGGCATTGTTCGGAGAGAATTATGTGAATAAGCATCCAACAAAAAATTGAATTTTTTTTTATTTTTTTTTTTAATTATCTTATTTGTATACTAGTGTAAATAAAATGTCAAATAATGTATCAAAATCATTTTTTACCCTGTAAAAATTAGCAATTTTTATAAAACTTGTTATGCTTGATTTTATAGTCAAAAAGGTATTTATATATGCAATCAAAATTTGTGAAGAAGCAGGATTCCTGGAAACTACCTTTTTTAGTGTGATCAGATCATAATAAAATTAGTTCTTGTCGTAATATGGCATATCAATTATTTGCTAATATAATTCCTAATGAGTGGAATGAGTCTGTTTTCTATTCCTCACTCCTTCTAGTTGGCAATTTGTAATGCTTTTATATTGAAAGTCATCTGGTGGAGTTTTCATGAGTTAATCTTGGTTTTGGTATGTGTAACATTATCCTAAGAATATTTTATGGCTAACATTACGGTTATTTGAGTTTAAATTTTTGTATGAGTAATCAAGTTTACTTTCCTTCAATTTCAGATCCCTTTTTTGTTGTAAATCAGTTGAAAGTTAAACTATTTACGTCAAATCCAGACTTGGTTGTTCGTAGCGAACATCTTTTAGTATTTGATCTTCCTCAACCTTTTCCTCTATGCGGAGACATGAAAATCGAATTTTTTAATCGAAAGTCTGTAATGGGAAAGGTATGTTTGACTTTAGTCTATTTATTGAGTTTATGCAGGAATGTTGGTAATCATTGATTTCTCTGATATAATTAAAACAGTTTTATACACTCCCTAGTGGCGTGGTTCTTAAATTCACATTATTCGCTACCCTTGTGCACCCCTGCTCATTTATGAAAGCACCCACCTAGTTTTGCTTGCACCGTATTTCCATCAATTATTTCATGCACCACATTTAATGCAAAAATAGCTGGCTAAGTAAAGCAAAGAAATAAGTACGTAACAATGGAAGGATTAAACAAAATTAATGCACTCATTACCAATGGTACATAGTGAAAGGCCTAGATTGTGGCCCCAGAGGAAGCTTTGGGCACCATACGAGACATCCTGCTAGTGATTGAGGTTGAAAATCTTGTGTGCAAATCAACCATCCTAATCAATGTGTAATAAATTGGGTAGGAAATCCAGAATCAAAGTCCTGGATCACCCAAAGATAGTTGCTTTTCACATGTCAGTGTCTGCTTGTACTTAGCCTTGTTGTGAGTGTATATAAGCATCTTACATAAACTCATGATGTAATTTCCTCAATATGGAAAATGATCTAAGGCTACCTAACACAAACTAAATAAATAAGCTGAATACTTGAAATAGGTTTACACAGTTACACAGATGCAAAATTCCATGATTCCAAACTAATCAGATTCAGACAATACAGTTTAAATGTATACTGTATATATATATATTACTATTCAGTCTTTAAATCATTGTATATTACTCAACTGCTGCGATACGAAATTGGAATCATTTATTTATATACATAATAATTACTAAGAATCTTGTTACTATTTACGGTGTTCGTTTTACCCACATTCACATTTATTAATGCTATTTTCGTCAGACGTCCGGTACCATTGGAATTGAAATACACAGGAAATAAACACAAGGTCATTTGATAGTAGAGCACCTTTATTCTAGATCTTCTTCGTTGTTAATTTTGTATTACAAGATTTAAACTGATATTAGAAATCAAGCCATATTATGTGTAAACTGTGGTATCTGTGATACCTTTGTGAAAGAAATTCTAAATTGTCAAAATTTTCATTTTTGATGCTTGTATATTGGACTTTACTGCACAAGTAGTCGAAGTTGATGTGTTATGTCATTATCAAGAATACATGTTTAATTATGGAATTTGGGTGCCTGTATATTATTATTCTCATTGTTACATTATAGAGAAAAATAGGTAATATGTCGTTTTAAAAAAAATTGAAATTTTCTACCGTAAATCTAATTTTGATAAAAATTTGGGATTTCATGTTTATTCTGAGGGTAAGTAACTTTAATAATATTGCAAATATTCATTACCGAATGAACACATGATATTAAATTATTAAATCCGTGACCCTGTGATAAGATGTGTTGAAGAAATTTAGAAAACGCTGATCATGACTAGTTTGGTTTTTAGGTGATTGGAGTTGTTTTATAATATAGAATATTTCTGAGCCATTTTTGAAGGATGTATCTTAAAACACTTATGATGCAAAAGAAAAAATTTAGTAATATATAAAGAATATTGTTATTTTTCGTGATGTTTTGCATCCTGCTAACTGTAATGCATGGGACGCTGCCCTAGTGGTTACCGTGACTATGATGGCATCACAGGTTAAAATCTTTGGTTCAAATCCTATGCCCATCAACCTTAACCAGGGCATAATAAATCGGGTAAGGAATGCCAAATCAGAAAGATTTCAGTCCTACCAAAAGAAAGTAGCTGCCCACATATCAGGAGCTGTTTGTACAGAACCTTATTCGGATCGAAGGTGGACAGTGTGTGATATGTCATATAAAAAATGCCAATTTAGGTTGCAACAAAATTTCGAATCAAGATATTTTTTAACAGTCGCTAGTGGTGATCTTATTCAATTTAGGTAACAATTTAATTTATAACCTGATTCTTTTACTTCTATTTCTATCTATATTTCTTCTACTTGTGTGTGTGTTTACTGTTCAGATCATTCTAAATCTTTTGTAATAAACGAAACCAGTTTCGGCTTTTGGCAACATTTGCACAACATGAAACTAAAACCAACAAGTAGAGTAAACATCAGATTAAGTCACTAAACAGGAGATACCAGTGGCTGTCACCTGTACCTGTCCCCAAGAAGTCAGGCCTCACCCCTACGACGACTGTTTCTTGTCTAATATAAGCCATAAACAGGCCCAAACTACTTACTGCTGCTATGGCAGACCTGACTGTGTACAAATAGACAATTATTTATTGATAATCTTTAGTCGAATTTCGATTCACACCTTGTTGAAACAATGTTTGAATAGTAGCCTATCAGTCACTTTATAGGTTTAAATTCAAATACATAGTAATATATATATTCATTATTAAGTCCTGTATTAGGTTAAGTAAAAGAACTTTGATGTGCTTAGTGCAACTAATGGTGGACATATAAAGTTGTATGAAATTATTAATAAAAATTGAATATACACTGATTAAAATAAAACATATATTGAAAACTAACGAACAAAATTGAAATTGTAGAGACAGCAGGACTTTCTGAACACCCTGCATATTTCTGATAGATAGTATCCCAGATCCTTTTTTTTTGTCGACTTTTCTAGTGACTTGATTATCACAAATTGATTACAAGGATGTAACCTAAGAATTTGAAGGTCAAAAAATCCCAAACTACGGTCTCCTAATATTCATAATTTCATGTTTTTGACACAAATCATGTTTTAAATGGTTGTGTATATTTATGCTTGATTTTACATCAAGTAGTCATAAAAAAAAAATTATTTAGAATGTTCAAGATTATGTTTAATAGGATTTTAGTTATGTATGTGGTAGTTCTTAATTAACAAACTGTTTGCTTACCAACAAAATTAGTTTATTCCTTTTTCTAACTTTTATAGATACGGTGACAAATTTTGCAAGATTATAATTATTTGTGTAATTTTAATAAACTTGTTTTTTTTCGTATGTAAACATAAACAAAAGTTATTTTTTAAAAGTAAAATAACTTTTTCAACAGTGAGGTTCAGAGTTGGCATACTTCATGCTCTCAGCCGGCAGCATCTAATTGTAGTCATTGCAGTCTGACACATTGGTAGGCTATGAAATTAAAACAGTAATTCAGATGAATAGTGCGAATGGATATAAAATTCTTAAGCTGTGTTTATAATATAGAAATTAGTGTATAAACTTTACATTTTTTATATACGATATACCGTAACCGTAATATATATTTGAAATTCTGAAATGAATGGGGCTTCAATTTGAATTTCAATACATTAAATTAGGCATTTCATTTATCAAATTTTGTGCTTACATAATTTGAGTATCAGGTATCATAGGACTTTGATGAATAGTCTTATTACGAGTAATCAGAAATTCAGAATCATGAAGATATCAATTGGTTAACAACATTTACATCTGTTCATATATGGTACATTTATCAAATGAGATACCAAGCTTGATTCATATATGTTTTGTGTGTCTCCGGTTCATATATATATTTTGTGAAAATTGTGTTCTGTTTGAAAATGATTGATGATAAACTCCTCTATCCGTAATACACTTAGGCACTGGGCAACGCCAGTCATCAACACATCTCACGTTTATTGCGGTATTGCAAATTAAGACTGTAATATCTTAACCCTGTCAGTAATAATTCACTCATCTTATAAGCTGTCTACTGTTGCCATGACATGGAACATGGAAGCATGCATCATCAGTGTCCCAAAGATAGCAAGTACATATTAATACATAGCAAGTACAACTTGATATTTTGATAATTAATAAATTATAGTTTTGTATTTGTTGAAGAGAATATTCTAATGCATTGTGACATAATAATCATTATATTATAATATTTCTACTAAAAATGGCAAATTTGAAGTGCTTGAGCCCTCTTCATTCACCACTGACCATTTATCCGTTATCTTATTTTTTTTATTTTTTTACTTCAAACTGAATATATAATATATGTACGGTAATATGTGACTACTAGTTGAAATTTCATCTAATTGCATCGACTCTTTTTTTTTTTTTGTTAACATTATCCACTTTGCATCAATGCTTGCAGTTTTTGTCAGCACCCTGCTCAGTCAAGATTTCAGCTTTTAGCATACCCAGCATATCGGTTACAATGTGTGCTTAAACCATAGCCATTTTTAAACTTCATTATAAAGCTGTTGAATTTCATCAATGCTTATATCATAGCAAGTTTTATTAAAAATGTCATGGAATATTCATTAATGAAATCATTATATCTGTCTCTCATAAGAAAATCATTTTGAAATGTGTGACTAAATTATTGAGGGTGTGTCAATGGTTTGCATTGAGGAAATAATGTATGTGAGGCATAAACATATTAAATTCACCCTATGGGCGATTGCAGTATTTCATCAGATATTGATCATATATGAAACATGCTTATGATTATCGATTCACATGTTGTCCATATTTGATGCTGCCATAAAAGGCGGATAAATATTATATCCTACTGTATCGCTTTGCTGTAGTATAATTGTATGCATAGCAACAACAGTCAGCCGCGTTACCAATAGCGTGCGCTGTATTAGACTTAAAATAAACGCAATAAAATTGCATGAGTGCGAATGACATCACAGGAAATCATGATACATGCAACGCGCATGACTCAACTACTCTCTTTTAACCACTAAACTTTTTTAAAACGATATGAATTTAACCTGTAATACTACTGTTTATTTTCTAAATTGATTTATATCCTAAATGCAAATTATAAATGTGTCACATGGGTTAAGATTTGCCTGCAGGAATCACACACATACATTTTACTCTGCTTATTTTCCACATGGTTTTATAAATTAAAATGTTATATATACATAAAATACAATCTTATAAATGTTGGGCTTCAAAACATTTTTGTCTAAGAACTACATATTAAATTGCAAATCGGGCAGCAACTAATTTGAATTACAGGTTAGTGAAAAAAACTGCTCAAGGGGGAATTCAATTTTATTAAAATTATTTTGCATTCGAATCATTATGCATTAATATGTCACAAAAATTAAATCTACCATACAATTTATGTATGTTGTTTTTGTCATTTGGATTGCTTTTTTATCCAGAAAATATATTTTTATACTTTGATAAATATGAGTTCGTTTTTCGATGATCGTCCCACTTCACTAAGGTTTCGTACTTGCTTGTATGTATTAAAAGAATAATGAAAAAAAAATTATTTATTCTGGAATAACCTTGACAGCTTGGCCTGAAATATATATATATATATCTAATATATATCCTTCTTTACTATTGTTTGACATGAACTATTGCCATTTGACTTTTAGAATTGACAATGACAAATGTATTTATGTCTCTATACAGTTTGTTTGGAATTGTAACACTTGCTTTTCTATTCTAGGTTACCAAAACAAATGGGCGAATACTAAAATTTTGACAAGAATGTTCAGTTCTTCAACCTGAACAGTCCACATTTATAAAAAAAAAACTATATAAATTTGGGTATTTTCATGAAACAAAAACAATGCATTCTTAGTAGGCTATCTAATCATAATATGAATATGATTTTATTGATATGAATATGATTTCATAATATGAATATTATTTTGAAGGATTATTCAGCAAAATATTTCAAAAATAGTCACAGGATTTTAAAAATCAAAAATATAAGTTTTTCTAATTTTCATAAAACATATTTTTCAGGTTTTTTCCTTCTAAGTTAAAGCACATTGTAAACGCTCAAATTGATTACCCGCAAAAAATTGTTTTTTTAGTATGAAAAAGGCAAATTTTACAAAAATAGTGTTTCATTCGAATTTAATTCGAAAGACAGACAAGTTGCGTTTTTTTCAGACAATTGCAAGCCATATATAAAAGTATTGGTGATTGGGTTTTGAAATCAAAATAACTTCCTTCGATCGAGGTTATGAAATAAATTGTGTTATGACTCTTTGTGTAGTATTTTCAATGTTTCAAACCGCCTTATATGGGTTTGGGTGCATGCATGAATGCAAGGCAATGCATTTCCATACAAGGTATTTGCAACATTGTTCTCATTGACGATGTATTTCTAATTGCTCATATATGATGTAATAAAATTTTTGTGAAATATTCATCTTCTGGGATTTTTAATAGTTTGGTTGTTCAATGCTGCAAAATAAAAAATATGAAACATGGTACAAAACAATAGAAGTTTTATTGTAATTGGAAAGGCAATTTTGCTTTTTATTTATTTGCAATTAATAAATGATCAACGGGACTAATTTTATTCAATAATAAAAATTAAAAAATGATACTGAACTATGAAAGTTTTATAACTGGAAAGACAATTTTGCTCTCTAATTTCATTCTTTGCATTAAATAACTAATTGGTGCAAATAATTCAGAAATTTCGAACCAATGCCATTGGAAAAAGAAATCAAAAATTTTTTGGATTAAAAAAGCTGTGAGAAAATTAGCATGTTGAAGTTTTAACTACATATTATTTTGTTTTGCTATCTAGATATGAATTAGATTTTTCTTGGCCCTGTTATTTATTCATTTTTAACACTTAGATTTCTTTTACGCTGTATATATTACAATTTCAAATTACTAAAAAAAAATTTCCTTTTTTGTTTTTAGGACAAATTATTCCACTTCTGGTTCAACACATTTTTCGTTCAACAGATGCAAAAGTCAGAGAAATTAAATCTGGAAAGTACGAAAACTTTTGTTATAGATATTCAAATGTTAGGATTTTTATTCATTTCAGAAGGATAGGATTTGCATATTCATCCCGATATAGAGGAAAGCAAATAAGATGGCGTATTTATATGGTGAACCCCAATCTCTCGTGCGGTTACCATTTCATGTCGGGTTCCACTAGTTATTTTTTTGAGATTTATGGACTTGATGATGGAGGAAGCCACAGCGTACCAGTGATTACGTGAACCACCCTACAGCGACGATGAGTCCAGAAATCTTTTGGCATATAATTATCCTCCACAGAATTTGAACCTGCTAACTCACGTTAATTCAAATATATATGCGACATACCGCCGAGCCTTAGGATCTCATTCTCACCAACTAGTTCTCTGGTATTACAGTATGATATGTAAAATTTCATTTTGATTCATTTTATTCAACTGTATTGTTTTCTGCGTAGTTCGAGAATATTCCGCCCGACTTTGACTCCAAGCTATTTGAAAATCTCACAATCGACACTATCAATTTATGTATGACTCCTCTAATATGGGTTTTTCTTTTCGAAACCTTCTGTGTTGGCAAAAATACATTGTTCTAATAGATATACACCATTTTCGTGAAAAAAACTATTGTGTGCATGCCTTGACATATGGTTTGTATGAGAATTCACTCGTAGTATTACTGTAACTTGCTTTAAAATCTAGTAAATAATGTGTATCCAATAGTGAAGTCTACACCAGCTTGATACAAAGTTCAAGATTCTGCCACATTTCCTTTATATTTAATAAAGCCACATCCCACAGATTCAACTTATGCTCAGAAAACCTCCTTTTTGTAGCTTGTTATTTAATTAGCAATAGAGACTCAGGAATCCAAACTAATACAAATTTATTTAAATTTCAGAGTCAAATCGAGAAAAATCTCAGCTGCCTAACGGCAATGCAAGATCATACTATTATGTAAGATATAATTTTGTTTCCAATAAATAATTCCTTTTCTTGTTTTTATTTGTGGATTTAATTCTGATCTGTTCGGATGTTTGAATTCTATTTTTATTAAATGTTAAAACAACTGTCTATTGAAATATTTTGCCCTATTACATATTTATTAGTATTCCCACTGCAATGCATCTGTGTCATTTTCAGATATATATGAGACTCTGATCCCATAGTGGATTGTGAATAACTAACTCATTACTGAACCACTTTTTTCGTGATCTTATTTTAAATTTTTTCAACAAAGTACTGCCAAATTGGTTGGAAAAGATTTTCACATTTGTCCAGTGATCAGGAAAACTGATAAGACGACTTAATCATATATGGAAAACATCATCTTATCTAGTTACCAGTCCATGTCAAATGTGGGAACTAGTTATTTGTCACAGAAATATGGACTTACTGACATTAATAACAGACTGTGCTTGTCTTAGAAAGTGTAGTACATAGTCTATTTTCATTTGGATGTTTCTCATGCCATACTAAATCCCAAAATCTAAATTGGACTTGTTTCCATTATTTTGGGTCACCCCATACCAGGGATGGCGAACCTTTTTCAATGAATGGGTCAAAAATTATAATTTTATCGCGGAACAGAAGAGAGTGGGTCACAGATATTTAATCCACGTTTGTATCTATAAGAAACTTCTGAAACGAATCTTATAAGCTGGTGTTGGTGTAGTTTTGGGCTTTACTCATGCAGCACTTCTATCAGGGACTTTTTATGGCACTCGGTTTTATGATATTAGAGTACGAAAATAACGCATATGAATTACCAAAAACGTTTAGGATAATGCGTTAAATTATTTTACGGTTCTAGTGTTTGGAGGTAATTCCGCTTTGATAGTGGTATAATTTTCGATCAGCTTCCAACCACATTAAGCCACTTTTGCACTGCCCCATTGTTATATCAGATTTCTAGATTTTTATATCAAGTCTGAAAGTTTTTGTTTTCACAACGGCATTGTAGGCGAGAAACTAATAAAATGCAAAGTAGCATCTAGTTCTCGTATAACCCCTAAAACAGTCTGCAGATGCACTTCCAAAAAAGACAGGCGTTGCGAGAAATAAACAGATCAATTGCATTGATATGTCGTAAACGATGTCAGGCCCAATAGCTGAATAACGGTACACAGCGGTGCATACATGCGTACAAGATTAGAGGTTTTGAAAATCACCATACCGGCCCGAAAATCAACATTTTGAACATGAGCGATTGCAGCCCTCCCTGACTGTCCAACTGACGGTACATTATAATAGTTTAGTAATTGTTAGATTAATTTAAAGCCGGTTTTATCAATTTTTATCACTGATATGTTAGCATTTTATTTTATTCGTGCCTTCGCTTGGCGGGTCACAAATAAAACGCGGTGGGTCAATTTGTGACCCGCGGGTCAGTAGTCCCTATACATTTCTTTATTAGTTCACTACAATTCACTAATATATTGTTCATACTAAAGGATTTAAATACATCTACTAGTCTAAATCAAATCGAGTTGCAAGGAATTTAATTGTTTCTTGTGTTATTTTTTTCAAGTCTAAGCATATGCCTTTGGAGAAAGACCTGTTGATGTTGACTATTCCAAAGTCTGAACTGGACAAAGCTAACAAGGACAGATCGAACAAAACATTTCCAGAAAATTTCAAGGTAAAATTTACACAATTAAATTTTTTAAATATCAGTGATCTTAAGTACCTTGAAACATGCCCTGCCCAGCTCTTAGGTAGGGCTGGCTAATTTCAAAGACCTCAGGATTTCAGAATCGAATCAAATATTTTTTTTTCATATATTTTTTTTTTTTGGTAGTATGGTTTGGCTTAGTGAATGTCTTCGAATTTCTCACTTGTTGTATATATCTGAATCTATATATTTTCAACACTATTAATATAATACTCCTGGTTAGTGTTCTGTTTGCCGTAGCAATATTTCTATCATGAAACTTTTTGAATGATGCTGATTCTAAATTTATATATATTAGGCCTACATATTTTGGAGAATTGGGTTGGTTAACCCTTTTTTTCCGCTGTATACAATCGACTTTATGTACCATTTTATAATATGTAATGACCAGTTAACCAAACGTACAAGGAACACCCCCAATATCTCTTTAAAAAGCTTATTTTCGCATCTTCCTACTAAAACGCGCCCAAGTGACGTAGGCGAAACCGTTCGACCCTACGCGTGTAAGAAGAGAGAAATTTCAAAAATTTTTGAGAGAACGTTTCACACTCTTATCGCTTCGATGAACACGTGTTACAAAGAAACGAAATTCCAAGCGCTCTTCTGAAAGAGAGTTACGTCACCTTTGAAGAAAAACCAGACTCAGCTTCGCAAGCGAAGCGAAACGCGAAATAATCAATGATATGTGAGAGCATGTCCACGATAGTTGTCTGGAATCTTTGTTTGTTTATTATGTGCGCGAAATTGTTTCCCGCTCGTTCAAATGACTTATTTTTGAAGTAATGACAAATACTTTCGTGTATCTCTAAGCTTTGAAATACCTACACAAATAAAATTCACTTAGTAGTAAAATAAAAAATTTACAAAAAAACAAAATGTTGACAGATCAAGCACGGATCATAGTTGGATGCTCAAAATGATTTAGTTAGTGCGGAATACTTCACAAAACATGAACATAAACGTAAAATAGTCCGAAAATAACTATTATGACCAAGGATGGTAGTACGAATATATATGTCATACGGAACAAAAGAGTTAATAACATATAAAATATTTTCTATATTACGTTTTTTAATCCTTTTTTTTGTTCATTTAATATCAGGTAATTTTGATCTTCAGTCAAACTGACTCAGTTGATTCTGACAATGACGTAGAAATGAACCCTGTCGTTCTTTCTGATCACTCCCCGAGACAACGATCAACCAAAACACTCGGAGGATCCTCATCATCATCCTCAAGTTGTGGTGGAACCACAACGCCCCAGTCGTATTCCGACCGAGAAGACAATACAGACGACGCGTCATTGAGCGATACGGATAACGAGGATGAATGGGCCGATGATGAAAGTGACAGCGGAAGCTTTGACGGACGAGGTCATCGTAGTACTCCGAGCATAGGACGAGTTCCTCGTTCTCCTAACGTGAAATCTCCAAAACCAGATAATTCGTCAACTGGATCAGAGGCATGTCATAACACACATTTGTGATAATGTAATTCTTCTGGGATAATTATGTAATGTTAGCATCATGCTGAAGTGAATGGAAGCCCTTCATTGTAACAGAGGGAGAGGTTTGTCATTTCTTGCCTTATGACAGTGAGAGAAAGACCAAGCCGAAATTTGCATTTATCGAACCCAACCCCTAATTATGACCCCTAGTTTCCACTCACGAAAACGTAACAGGCAGAATTTTTTGCTTGATATTTGACATTGCAAGTATAGTTCCACGTGAAAAGATGACAGGAAGAAAATTATGCATCCAAGTACCGCTATATCACCTTGCAGGGATTATAATCACAAATTTATAATATTGTCTATTTATTATCTTATGTAGTATTGACTGTGTTTCTGGTGACTTTAAAATATCAAATACTCTGACTGCATTGAACAACAACAATTTCCAATATCATCGTATTTTTTTCTTCAGAAACTTTATATAATTTGTGATGATAGTAATTAAAGCGCCAAGAGTTGGCAAATTTTTCCAGGGGCTTTCATTTGAAAACCTATTATCTGATTTTTGCTAATATTCTCAATCTCAATGTTCGATAATAATTATAGCGCAAGAACTGGAAACGAAAAAAGTGTGCAAACACATGTCTACCTCTTGATTAAAAATTGCAAGCCTTGCTATACTATCCAAATTGTTATAAAAGCTAAGGATGTTTGCCTTACAACTTTCCGTAATAGGACTGCCATATTGAGGTTGTAAATAAATGTGATTTATTAGGGTAATATATTAAACATGACTGGGAACCAATTGAAATCACAATGGCACTAGCTTCAGTGCCGGCCACTACCATGTCTCATCAGCCCAAATGCAGTTTTGCCAAAGCAGGGACTCAAAGCTATGATGTAAAGGCTTCAAATTTACAATTGAACTTTTAAATATACAGATTTAACTCAATTTATTTATTTAATATTGAAAATTAAATTCAGAAAATAAATTATAAGCAAAAAAGGATAGATTTTATTATATCTACGAATTATCGGAAAATTATAAATTTGAAATAGTAATCATAAGATGTTGGGGTTCTGGAGCCACTAAAATTTTTGGTAGCTTGGCTTCAGCTCCCTCTTATGTGGCAAGCTTGGCTCAGGCTCCCGCTCTGACAAAACTTTACGACTCCAGGACAGTGGTTAAATTTAGATCATTGTTTATGGATCGTTAGAAGTTTGTCGTGAGGTGCCCAATCAAGATTTGGCAAAAGATAATGAAATTATTTTTTTCAAGCTATTACAACCTGCATACTTACAAGGTAAAAACGATGACCAACTTATCTTATGGTTGAGAAAAACGATAAGCCAAGCTGAGATTGCCCTATTAAATTAGAAAAAAATCCCTCAAGATCAGCTTTTTTTTATTATTATTTTTAAATTGGTTTTTAGCATTTTTATTTCGCAAATGCCTGTCAATTGCCAGTTTTTTTCTTAGTTTAATTTATTGAATTACAATCAACTTGAATGAGGTAGAAGAAAGCCACTTCATACAGACATATATTTATGGCTATCTCTTTTTGTGATTTGAAAAGTTTTTAAGCAGGCTGCTTATGTCTGAAAAAATTATTTCAATGGAAATTTCACATATTTTAAAAAAAACCTAAGGTTCCAGAATGAGGCAGTATTCTCTCATTCTAAAAGTACTACCTACGAGACCAATCACTCTCTCTCATATTAGCCCAATGCGGTGTAGAGGAGCTTGATTCATCGACTTGACATGAGTAGACTCAAGTCATCTAAATGGAACGACTCAGACTTGAACTCAACTAACCACCAGTAATATTTAACTCAGTGATCGATTAAATCGAGACTTGGACAACCCGTAACTTGACTTGCGACTCTGCATTTAGGAACACTGCTCGTTTATTTAAAAACTTTTTGATTGAAAAATTTATTTGTGATGGGTAAATATCTGGTATTCACGGTTGATTGTGTTCTGTTAATGTTTTGGTTATTACAATAAGTCTTCCATTAATTACACATAAATTAACTTGCCTAATATCATCACATTTACCATTAAAAAATATTCATCTCATATTCGTGAATCGACAATAGTTATCGTAAGTGGTTATAGTTTTTCTCGAAATAATTTGAATAGTGGGCTATACCATAATAGGTGTTTCATTCAGTTGGCATGCATAGCCATAGAAATGATAGTTTTGCAATTAGGATATATGCGACATTAACGAGTGTTTAGGAGTATAACATATTGTCAATCCTTGGATTTACTTAAAACATTCATTTAGTGAGTTACAATGTATTACTGTGAAATAACATTTATTTAACCCCTTTACCGACTTTAGTCTGAGCTTCCCCATTGGTGTTTGGTCTTAATGCCCTATTGGTGAGAACATCAATACAAAAAAGACTAAACAAAAATTGATTTAAAGGTCGGCAGAAGACGGCTTCTCGTTATCATGAGGGGATTTCGTTATTGAATAAAAAGGTGAAAAAATAATATAAAGTTCAGAAAAAATCTTGTGAAACTTGCAATACTAGGTTAAATTTAATTGTGATTTTTTATTTACATTATTGAAGCAGAATTGTTAATTTTCTTCCATTTTTATATTTACTTGATTATCATGTGCTTGTTCATGTTATGTTGCCGCAGCGTTGATTTTTTGTGTTATAAATAAATTTTTTTTGACACCGTTTTTCTCTCAAATGTAACTCGTTTGTTGTTCCTAAAATTGAAAAATTAGTTTACATAAAGTGGTAAGTCACTTTTCTCAATGAGTAATGGATTGTCATTTATTTAAGTGTAATTTATGATTTTGATGAATTGATTGTCTGCACTTGGTTTGATAAAAAAAGGCATCCTAAATTTTCTGATTACTAAATTAACTTTATTTTTGAGGAAAATACAAGAAGTTATATATCGATAAATAATGAACCATGGGTGAGAGCATCAGAGATTTAATATAAACAGACACATTTTTAAGACTGGAGGTTGATTACGTTCTTCTGAACTTTTTCAAGTTCAAAGGCCAGATTTTTTTTTTGCATAAAGATAAATTCACCAATCTCAGAATTCAAGAATTATATTATTATTTTATTGCTTGAAATGTTTTCAACAACTTCCGAATACTGAAGTTGGATCCCATACAATTCTATCATTCAAAGATGTTAATCAATGAAATAGTATTTTACATGTTTAATAATATATATTAACAGACTCTTGTCAAAATGTGATATTACCAAATTTTGTATTTATGATGTGTGCCTTGCAAGTTATAACAAGATTGGAAATAATTCGATTACAGGAGGTAAAAATTGTGCAATTTTGCATTATCCAATTTTGTCGGCCCACCAATAATTTTTTCACGAAACAAATATGTGTTCGAATTTTGGGGAACTTGTATTAATAACACTGTATGTTTCCATTTCATTTTTTCTGCTCAACATTATTTACTTCATGCTTTTTGTTTATACTCTCCATCTCATGACGATTCGCCCAAACGTCAAATGTTTTAAACTTTTTACATGATCAAGTCAAGCTTATATGTCTTTGTATACTAGTATTCTAGATCAAAAAAATCATAATTGAGGCCTGGATTTCTTATTCTAGTATATTTTAAACCCTGAAATGATGTAATAAGTTTTCTTTAGGCAATTACTGTAAAACAGAACTTTGGGTTCACATAAGTTATCTTGTGTGCGCATTTTTAACCCCCCCCCCCCTCTCACTCTGAAGGCTGTGGTCATCTGTTTCAATATAAATACAATTATGCCTCATCGGCCCATCTGTGAATATCTCTTGACTTATGTAAAAATGAGTGTTAGTTAGAAAAAGAGTCTTTCCAACACTACATAAAATAAACCATCCTTCAAATGTCTGCCATTATGTTCTATGAATTTGTAGAATGATAGGGTAATGATCTGTCACTTTTTTTTAAATCAGGGAACAGCCCTTTTGTACTAAAACATTTTCATTCTGGTCAAGGATGTCAAATGGTAAAAAATTTTCTAGAAAATATTCAAAATTAACTGAAAAATTTATCATCGGGAATTTGACTCATTTAGGGTTTTGCTGCAATGTAAACCAATTCAAGAATTTTGGAATTGCAGCACAGAATTCGAAAATATTAAAATACTCTATATGAATAGTGTTGTATTTTAAAGGCAAGGTGGAGGAATTTTATGGTATCAACATATAGCTTCCATTCAGTTAACTTTATTAATATGATTTTATTGTTACATATTTTTTGATTTTAAATTTTCATTTTTAATAATGATTACTGATTGAGCGCAGTTTGTTATTTATATAGGACCATTCTATTCATTTTTTCACAGGTTATCATTTGTTGTCATCAATATTTTGATTTTTTTATGAACATTCATACTACCACCATTTTTGATTGTGTAACGTCATTCTTTTCTTGATTTCTTTCTTTTATAATAAGGTGTTCCCACTTGTATCATGGACTATTAAAATGGGGGAACACTAGGAATTGTATCGCCAGATTTTTCTTAAAGCATATTCGGAGGTAATATTAAACCTATTCCTTTCTTTCCTTTTTAAATAAATACAAATAAAAGGTTTAATGAAATTTCATTTGTAGTTGTTCTTTGAATAACGCCGGGGGACTTGGATACAAAGTGTGTATATGGATCGTTTTGGTATTATGTTTTCGTTAGTCATTCTATTTTTCTTCTTCGCTTATCTCATTACCTAGGGACCATTGCATCGAAATTTTCAGTGGTTGAGGATTATATTTTTTGCTAGAAGGCTATTACATTTATTAATTTTCGAATTTTTTTTTGGGCTTCATGGGATTCGTTCTTGTTGTTGTTAACACCCTTCGTCTTTCTGTGATTGAAGACCCAGGAACACAGCGGCTTCGATTGGTTTTCCCACAGGTCCCTTGTGGTTAAGTGTGTTGGTTTGGCTGGACAGATAAATAGATGTGGGCCGGTTCTGCATTCAGGGCAGATATCCCTTATTGCTGGATCAATGCGTGCCACGTAGTGGTTTGTTTGGCGACTCCACCCAGAGCGTAGTTGAGAGAGCGTCGTGTAATTCTGGGCAGGGAACTTTCGGATTTGCTGATTGGTGGTGGATACCCTCCCAACAGGACCAAGTTTTGTTCTTGGTGGCAAAGGTAGTCTGACACAAAGTTAGTATGGATTTCTTGGAGTGCTATCTTTCTCGACATGTTGAAAAAGGCTTCAGCCAAGTAGACAAACGTTTCAACCAATCCCTTCTTGACTTTTCGATGTAGCGATTCTCTGGTGCTTATTATGTGGCAGGGGTGGTATTGGTCGTAGCATCCGACAAGGAATAGACCTTAGTCATTAAAAACCCATCCTACGCGCAAAAAGAAAGTGATGTAAACAAAACAATTTTAACATTAGCTCTTATGGGGAATGTGATCACCAGAGCAGAAATTTGCATTTTTTGTAATTTTCTAGATATCTTTCATTGTATACGTGTGCAGTTTTGAGGATAGCATATTTTTCACATATTTTTATCATGATAAACATGGTCAAGATTTTTGATAACCGTCCACTGAAATTTTAATGAGCGCGGTGTTTCCGATGACGTCATTCTCACTATATCATGAGATTCTGCCAGCGCGCCGTGCTCTGTGGGAAGCTCCAACTGCTTGTGATAACAGAATACTGAAATACCGGTACCGGGACCACATCTGGCGTTCAACGAAAGACCTATTTTGGTTGTATTGGATGTTATATATTTCATGTAACTACGTACATTTCTGGTACACCTTTTAAAATCTAATGGCCTAACTGAGTTTATATGTTGACACCATGTACCTATCCCAAAATTGGTGATGTTCAGGGCTGGATTTAGACCATGAGAGGCCCCTTCATATTTTGAGCTCAGAATTTCTCTCTAAACAACACCACATATGTCATTGCTTAAAATTAAAAAACTCGAGTGCATTAAACTTTTCATTCTCCCCATTCATGTGTGCAAATTTTTAATTAAAAGAATAAAAATTTACCAAAGGCAGTTTTGCTTCCAATTTTGATTTTGTTTAATCAAACAACCGCTACAGCCATACTTTAACATAGAAACTTCCAGCAGAATGCGCATAATAATTTCCCTTATTATGATGCAAACGACGCAATAATGGCTGTTTACAACGTGGTTGAAACCAGTTGTGTACAGAATTTTCTACTCTGAAAAGCTTGATATATATATATATATATATACTTTTTTCAGGGTTTAAACTTGTCAAGTTTTCCAAAGAATTACAAACTTCGAAACCAAATTTCGAGGCCCCTGTATGATGAGGCCCTAGGTTTCAGCCTGCCTAGCCCATTAGTACTGTAGTAAATCCAGCCCTGGTGATGGTCCCTACAGCAAATTTCTGGCCCTAATCACTCAGCAGATTGAAATAAATGGTTTTCAGCATTTATTAGCAAAGATAGATATTTTAATTAAACATATAGTTCAACTTAAAGCCTTTAATGATATTATGAATAGCCTATATGTTCCATTATTACTGCATTGTGAGAAGGCTTTCCACACTATCTAGTCTATAAGGTTTTAGCGTCTTCCAATGTCTCAGATGGAAACTTCAGTCTTCATTTCTCATATTCTTTTATTAATGCCATTAGCATTTAAAGCTTGACTGATTCCAATGTACCTTTTCCATTGTTGTTTAATGAAATATCCTAAACGTGACTTCAAATTTTTTTCTCACTTCAATCATCACATGCTTGAATATCCGACTTCCAGAGGTATGCGCACCAAGATGGCGCTTGACCTGAACCAACGGCCGGCAACCAAATTGCCTAATGTTAAACAAGTGCATGGACGCCATCTTGTGCCATATTTGGGAAACGCGAAACAATGGAGTCTTATGGGAAATTTTCGTCGTGTTGTTGTACCGAATCGAATAAGTCCGCTGTTATAAGGGCTAGAATGAAACTGAAGGGTGGATTTTGAACTTTAAGATATATGCTATCTAAATATATAACGCAATTGGGAATACAAAACTATCTAATGCGTTAAATTTGACCACAAACACAGCGTAGAACCATTTTTGGTCATTTTTTCAAAGATTTTATAGTGATACGCCAATTTGAGGCTGTAAAATGTCACCGCAACAATCTTACAATGTCATTTGTTCTTCTAGCGCAGCTTGGAGCTCAGCAGTAGGGCATTATGGAGCTTGACAGACAAAATATGTTACCCAGAAATAAAAACGGCCATTGAAGCAAAGTTGGGTCGGCCGGTAATTTCGACGAATAAAAACAACTTTTCATCTGTGACGTCATAAGAAACGCTATTGTCAAATTGTTAATTATGACGATTGGAGTGGCAAATTTACTTCGGAAGCAACTCGGAACCGGTATACTTGTCTTCAAAGACAATTTAATGTACTATAAATGTAATTTGGCCAACATGAAAAGATATAAGCATGTACGGCTAAGATTCTACTTCAAAACGCGACCTTCAAAATTTTTCTACCTAAAATATTAGTGAAAATAATAGGTATGTTTTAATAATTGTGTTGGAACTTCTCATAAGGCGCCGTGTTAAACTGCCGAGAACAATAGGCACAAGATGGCGTCCATTGTCTTAGCGTTGCCTCGCTTATATTATATATACGCTTTGACCTGAACATGGTAGGATTCAGGTTGGCGACATCTTGGGGCGCATACTTCTGGAGCATCTTTTTTTTTTTATAAATTAACTGTTGTACTTGCTAAGTGTCCACTAGGTGAAAATTTACAAAAAAGCAGTGGTTTACTACGATTTTTCACCGAATCCAAATGTATTACGTAACTTAGTCAACCCTTCCTCCAAGGAGGGGCGTTTTTTGTTAAATTGTTCAAACATCTCAATTAACTGTAAATCTTGATAGCGAACATGGGGAGGCAGGGGGGGAGCTGACTGTGATGGTCGTATCGCTCCCCAGTCTATACCGAATAACGGTGTGTTTTGTTTATAATTCTTGGACCCCTTGAAGTATGCGCACCAAGATGGTACACAACCTGAGTCAGTTAGGGTTCAGGTTATGCGACATTTTGGTGCGCCTACCTCAGGAGTACCTAATTTTTATTGATTCAATGCTTGTATTCTGGTTGACGAAATAAATCTCTTTCTCGTATTCAGTCATGTTTTTTAAGCTAGTTAGGAGACCGGTATTGTACCGTTTTAGGTTGGAGATATTCATCTTCGTTTGTATACCGGTACCGTACAACTTATCCTGCCTATTGGCAGGCTGGCCAACATTTTTATTCGTAGGCCTATTTACTAAATAATTTAGTTTTCACCTCTTGCAGCCTTGGTACGGTACCGGTAGTTTAAATAACACGTCAGCATGCCTTCAGTAAATGATTGCTAGTTGTACAGGTATAAATGCGTAAAACCATAAAACAAACGTGATATAAATGGTATGGGTTATAGACTGTCAATGTTAAACGCTTCCACCACCGGAACCGTACCCAAAGCGACATTAGCGCCGCATTTGGAGGGCATATTCCACGGAGCACGGCGCGTTGGCAGAATGTCATGGATAGTTGGGTATAGTGAGAATGACGTCATCGGAAATACCGCGCTCATCAATATTTCAATGGACGATTATCAAAAATCTTGATCATGTTTATCATGATAAAAATTACAAAAAAAATGTAAAAAATATTCTATCTTCAAAACTGCACACGTCTACAATGTAAGATACTGTATCTAGAAAATTACAAAAAATACAAATTTCTGCTCTGGTGATCACATTCCCCATAAGAGCTAATGTTAAAATTGTTTTGTTTACATCACTTTTCTTTTTGCGCGTAGGATGAGTTTTTAATGACTAAGGTCTATTGCGTGGATAGATATTCATTGTGAGCCTTCACTGGCAGCAACTTTGTTACCCGGGGAGATGATTTTCGCTTGCCATGAGGTGACATCCTGTAATAGTTCTAAGAGTCGCAGTTTGCCTTCGTTGTAGGGACTAGGGAGTTCTAGTGCGTAGCGCTGAGCTGGGGTGTCCAAATTGGTGCAGCACAATTTATGACGGATTGACTGCTGGCTTTGTAGGGGGTAAGGAGTGTATACTTGTCTTTACCTCATGTTGTGCCCGCGAGTGACTTTAGAACATTGTTGAGGCTTTAAACTTGGTCGTTCACACTGCTGGCGTGTGCTGGAAAGGTGTAGTTGCTATCGAAAACCATGCCCAGAATCCTAGGTCGTTGCACAGTTGGAATTTCTTTATTGTCGATTTGTATGCCCAGTTTTACGTTCATTTCCTTGGTCCGTGTTGTGAAAATTGTAGATGACGATTTTTCTGCGGAGAGTGCCAGGTGTCTTGACTTGAACCACTCATCAAGTGGCTTCAAATAGATTTCAAGGTTTTCGAAGATTTGGTTTATTTCAGTAATCAGTAGTTTATTTTATCACCACATCGAAAATACACTTTTTACATACGAGATCAGGAAAGAGGATGAAAAGTTGCATTCCGCGGTGAAAGGAGTCGCGATAAACCAGAAGTGGTTATCGAGCAGCGACACCCGTGAAATGAAATAGTCTAGCATTAAATTATACAAAAGTAGAAGTAGAAATGAAAAAAATATTGAATCATGATAAGAGTAAAAATACTAACACAAATAGCATATGAATATATTTGCGAGACCGGATATTACCGGTCTCACTAGAAGCAAACGACTCCGAGCGCCAACAGGCAGAGAACCTGAGCTCAGCATTGTGCAGTCGTCGGCATACGAGATTATTTTAATGCCTTCGGGAGGCTGTGGCAACTTGCTACGATACAGATTAAACAGTGCTGGTGAAAGAACTCCGCCTTGGGGCACGCCCTGTTCCATGCGCCGGTGTTTTGACTTGGCGTTGCAAAATTCAACAAGGTTTGCGGCCGTGTAGGTAGTTGCTGATCCATCTTTTGACAGTCAATGATAAATTAGTAGATGCTACGTCTTATGTTGTGGCTTACAGTGTCAAAAGCTTTGGAGAGATCCAGTGCAACAAGAACCGGTTCGCCAATTCGGCTTTGGTTTCTTTAACCGTTGGTAATGATATCGTGGACCATGTGTAGCGCTGTTGTTGTCGAATGCCCTTTCCTGAAGCCATGCTAGTGAGGGGAAGGCATGACGTGCTCATTAAATGTCGGGAGAATTAGCGCTTCTAACAGTTTCACTACAGGTGTGAAATGGGGCAGTTCGACTTCGCTTCGTTCACGGGTTTGGATGGTTTTGGCAACGGTATTATTCTGGCTGTCTTCCAGACGTTGGGGATAATTCAATTTTCGGTGGATAGAGACAGCCGCTTTGCGAGATATTTGTGGCATTTCACTTTAACGTTCTTGTGCGATGACGTCATGAAAATTGTGCGCCTCGTGGCGGTTCTGCGTCCGCATAGATGAGCGGAGTCAATAATGACTTCGAAATGGAAATATATGACTCCTGTTCGCTTCTGTCTTTTTTGATGCTTTATGTGACTTTTGTAATACAAGTAGTTCATGTAAACTTGAGTTTGGAAACAACTACAGACTATTGCACTACGATATATTCTATAAAAAAAACAGAACGAATTTTTAGCGTGAAAAATATTGATATATAAAAACATTGCGTTTATTAAAAGCAAGTCGTACAAGCATGAAATCTAAATCATTATTAATTCAACTCGGTTGGAAAATTTAAACTAAATCTGAAATCAGTATAATGGATGGTATAAACCGGTATAACTTTTTACGTAATATCTATAATGAACGAGCAATAAACCAAAGCTGAAAATTATAAAGTTGCAATTAAATTACGCCAAATGTAAATAATAGTAAATTAACAAAACGTCTCCAATTGCTATTACACCAGTGAAGTTTATGATGCTCTGATGAATTCCCAAAATATCTATCTATATGATGCAATCTAACTGAGATGACAATGCATTTCCATTTATTAAATATCTTCTAACGCTGAAAATCGTTCAACTCACTATTGCTGATTTTAATTTCTGTAAAATTTTGTCAGCTCTATTTTCATGAATTCAAAGACATCTCAAGTCTCAACACCAAAATCATTTTCTCAAAATATAAAATATATGCTTAGGAAATTTAAAATATTGGAGTGTTGTACAAATGTATGTAAACGCTCTATCAGTACCGACCGCCGTCGCGTGCGGACGTGGCTACCTCGAGCCGAAGATATGCATTCGAGAAGTGAATCCCAGACTTAGTGACATCAATAAACAAATAACAGAAATAGCAGATTTTTTAATGATGGACTGGAAATGTGCAACATGGGTGCAAAATGGAAGATTTTGTGATGGACGAAATTATGCTCTGCTCAAATATGGAGAAGACCGGATTCTACCGGATGGTAGTAGTATATATTTACGGTTAAACTGCACGAACTGATATTTGAAAATTCACAATCGATTTTTTCATTGGTGTTTTAACGTTTTAGTAGATTTTACTAGATATATGTTTGAGCATGGAACGGAAACATGCATTCGCACCTCATTCTAGGATTTTTCGGATTGTTTGTTTACATGCCGCATCACACGCACAGCGGATATTTAATTCACTGTTTTGTCTTTGAAAAGATTGCACGCAACCTGATTACCAAGTGAAACGCCTGAGTAATGACTGGCGTCAATATTCATGTTTATTTGTTTGTGACTCGTTTTCTTTGGTAAGTGAACGCGTTTAATACGTTTTAAATCTATTTTATTAGGTTTTGTTCACTTTCCAGATTCTTCGCCTTAATCTTTTGTGTATATGTGTTTATTTTGTTTTTGCGAATGAATCGAAATAAAATCTTATCTTAAAATGCTACTTCTTCATGCTGGAATGCAATACAATTAAAGAATCAACTGAAAGCGATATAATACTGATGTTCACGGCCTAAATACCCACGCCACGCCGAAGAAAACATCAGAAGAAGAAAGAAAACAGCGATTTTCACTATATATATTTGACTTTTCGAATGCGCAATCGCCCCCCTGCCGCCCCCTATTTTATCTCTTTTATGCAGTTGACCGTTGACCAAATACTTTCAACATATATACTCAAATTCTTCTTCAGTTTCAATTGGATTAACAGTGCTGTTTTCTTTTCGAATTGAAGAGTATGCCGTAACACAGTTGCCAGCATATGGCAACAACAAAGGACACGTTTGATATTTGCCAAAACCAGTTTTATGTTACTGCCCTGATCAGTGACATAGAAGGAATGTTCTGCTAAATACTGGGGAGGAACTCAATTGGAAAAACAATGAACAGTGAGGCTTATATAGTGCCCGGTTTTTATATCAGTCCACATATCCGTGGGTAAGGATGCTAAGTATGACTACTCACAACACAAGTATTCAATTCTTATCCGATTCTCGATTCCTCGACATATCTTGCCGAAAAAACATACCAACAATACTATATGAAATCAAAAACGAGAGCTATGTTCAAATATGTGGAAGGACAAGAAAGCAAAAATTAAGTAGAATGGATATTCAACCTGTCACAGTAGACAAAATCGCACAAAACAAAAAAAACGAATTCCTGAGAACCGACAGAGACTTTTGAAATGAATAAACGTAAAAGCCTTCTAGCGAAAAGGACATATATGGGGAAGTTTACGACGTCGTAGCAATTCAGCATAGCAGTGAAGCAGTTTAAAGGTATATGTGAAGGACTTGCCATAAAACGTTACACATTGTTTGCAATCCAAGTTTTAACCTTAAGAATCGATTCCAATGCATCGGAATCGATTCTAGTCGATTCCGCGGAGACCTGACGCAAATTTCACTAATAAAATCCCAGACATGTCCGGGAAAAAAACTGACGCATGGCAACCCCATTCCAGATGCATGGATTTGAATGTTGAAACACCCTTAACGCACAAACAAGTTCTTTGAACCGTCGAACCTTTAGATCAGCTATGTTTAAAGCATTTAAGACCGGGCAGATATTACTGCAACGTATTGATGTATATATATATATTTACATATGTGTGTGTAATGACAAAAATTCATGTGAAGCGTTTTGATGCTCCCTCCAATACAAAGTAATAATAAATGTAACGTTGTGTACTACATGTGAACGTGATAAGCCTTTGGGGCGGACATACAGTAGTTGGTCCTTTTGTTATAAGATGTTTTTGGGATGACGCCCGTTCTTGGCAGTAGTAGGACGGCGTGCATCGTTTGTAGTTCTACGACCTAGCAATCGCAGGATCAACACCACCGCGTGGATATCTGTACGGTACAAGTAATAAAGCTATTGCTTATATCGCCTGGGGCAAAATTCCTGTATGACAACTTTATTTCGTTATACCGCTTTGCTCAGTTGAAAGCCAAGACTGTACTAGAAGGTAGATATACAGTTAGAGAAGTAATACGACATAATGTATTATAGTAAGTTGCGATTGTTATACAGTATATAATTTTCCTGTGAATCTGAATACCGGCATGAGGTCTTTTGACTATCTTCGTAAATAATTAATATATTACCCCAAGCAGCCTCGAAACTTTAGAGATATATAGGCGTAGATTCATTTTTTTTTTTGGTCAAATGTCATTACTGTTTGAATCTTAATATCTTTTCAGGAGGGGGGTCAATATTTTGCAACTTGTGGCTCAGGCGACGTCATAATGTATGATTTTGATCGCAAGGCGAGGTGTCGGCATGGGCAGTGGCGTAGCATCAACCCCCGCGGTCGCGGGAGGGCCCACGGCGAAATAGGGGCCCAAGCGGTTAGAATTAGGAAATTTAAGCCGCAAAATCAAAAGCTGCATTGCGAAACCAGTATTGCACATCTTATAACGTTGATGTTAGTTCTGCTCAAATCGTTTTGTTACGTAACAATGCCAGGGAGTCGTCGATTTTCGGCGTCTTGTGGTTTGATCGCACCGGCAAAATCACGAAGGCTGTCAGAATGTCGAAAGCAAAATCTCTCAGTGGCGCACAGAAACACAGAAAGAGGGCAGAAGAGGAAGCACGTATGAAAAAAATTAAAGTAACCAAGATAAACGGCAAATTTTAGGTTACCATAGCCTTTTAATAGCGACATGTTAAGCTTTTTGACGAAATAAAAAAAGGGTTGTTTTAGCTTATGTCCAAAAGTTTTTAGGGTCATTCCCACGAAATATTTTTTTGGGGGGGGGGGGGCACGAGAGTCTTGCTACGCCACTGGGCATGGGTCAATGAGAATGTATATATATATTATAATTGCATGGCCAAATAATCCCACATAGCTAGTCGCTACCCTTGTGCTTGCACATACAATATACTTTTATGTTTTTGATATACAGATCGTTGGCGATATTCTAAATACTATTCAAAAATCAGTAAAAATGTCTGCAACGTTGTCCTGTGCTCTTCGAAGTATCTTCACAATTTTGATGATGATCGATGTTGCTTATGGACAACTAAGTAAATTTTGCTAACAGTTTTAGTTTAAAATATACACTGCTTCTCTACAATTTTCGAATTATTTTGTGATGCTCGGTACGTGGCCACAATAATGACGCTCTTGTACGTTTATCAGTGTCTGGTATACTGTTCCCGAGAGTGATTTCTACACATCTAGTGTATGTTTTCTTGACCCCAAAACCATTTCCCTATACTTTACTTTTGCAAAAACATTTGAGCCTAATTTAAGTTTCATTTTGAGAGTTGGTGCTCACTGAATAGTTTGCTTATTTCAAGGTATTCCACAACCTGCGAATAAAAGCACTGATAACTTAGTATATCGCGTCTTTTGTACTGGGTCTAATATTTGGTCCCTAAACTAAGACTTTTCCGATGCCAAAATGACCATTGAGTTATTACATTTATTTTGGAAACATGAATAAAAACAAACAAGTTACAAATATTACGGAATTTCAATAATTGAAGATGGCCTGTAGTTAGTGTTGTTTTTCTTTCATACAATAACTAACTAACTTGAATAATCGTTTACATTTAACAGAAGATGGTCTTTACACCGACTCCGAGCCAAACTGGATTTTAATTATGCTTGTGTTTATCATCACTTCAGCAATTGCGGCAGTGACTGGAATTGCTCTTTTATGTCACAGACCGCGTATTGCAGATCCACCTCTTTTCAAAGATCCGTTGTACTATCCAGGAGGGCAACCGGTGGCTACAACATATAGGCAATATCCTCTTGAATATGATGCAATGGGAAGTGAAGATATGTACCCCATGACAACAAGAAACTTCAAACCGAGCTATGAGTACGGTGAACAAATCGCCACTCAAGAACTTTGAATGCATGTAAGCCAGTGGAACATAATATGACTCTGTAGCTTATATTGGTACAACGACTTTTTGTTATGGGATGGTTCTTTATAATTGTAAAGTTTAAATTGTATTTATTGTGTTGGGTATTTGTGCTAGATTATCAAATACATTTATCAAAACCTGATCCTTTTCCGCGCATTAATACTTTAATGTTATTTTGTCGTTTCTAGTCTTGAAGTTTTCTTAGGCTTTTGCCTTTCGGATTGGCGATTAAATTATGTCGTACGACAATAGTCTGGTGCAATGTTTTCGAACCTTGTTGAATAGCAGAACACTTTTTATATCGTAATTTATTTGCGGAACACGAAACGAAAATTTTCGATTTTCGTGAAACAATTCAATAAGCTGATAATTATTTCATTCAGTTTTGGCATAGAAAAATCAACAACGATAAGATCAAATGCTTATATACTTGGGTTGGAAAAAGACATACACACATTAAATTTATGGTATCAAAGAGCTAAAGTACAATTAGAAGATTCATAAACTCAGAGCACATGACTCTTTAATACTTACGTGAATTATCTAAGGAAGAACTTTAAAACGAGATTCTGGGATTTCAGAGATCTTGCTGTGGACAGATGTTTTTTCCAGGCATCGAATACCTTGTTTATTACCATAACAACGACCGATCAGCAATAAAAAGTTCTAATTACGTATTGATTAAAAGTTGAGAGGCCGTTCAAACTTATAAAACGTTAGTTCATTTTCGCGGTTTTGTGTGCTCTTTGTTAGTTTTTAGTTTTGTTTCGAAAATTAAAGAATAAGTAAATTGATATAAATGGTTAAAAATTTGTTTCCAATTAGCTGCGATCGGCTTAAATTACTTATCCATACGTTTGAATGGCTTGTTCTTTAAACACTTAAATTGAAATCATGGTTAATATTTTGCAACGGTGAAACAAAAGGTTGGATGTTTTCCCGACCTTTAACCATTCGAAAATCTCCCTATCCTTTCACAATTGACAAGTTTTTAGTGCTATTTTGGAAGTCTTTTTGCGAATTAGCGTTTGGAGACTATTTTTAAATTCGCCGAAATTTCAAGGCAAGCTGCCTATAAAAAGTACTGACAACTAATTTTAGCTTTGTCCATCCTGGATTTTCCGTGATAATTTTTTTGATTTCGGTACTACTACAAATAAACCAAAGCTCTACCATTTGAAACAGCTATAAGCAAATTTTCTTTCATAAAAGACACCGTCGGCGTCAACATTTTGTTGGTTGGCTATTGTTACTGATATGAACTCGGAAGCCTGCCCATTATCGCACAACAGACTTTTCTTAACAACAAATACGTACTCATTGATTGGATTTCTTTTTGTTATCGTAAATTACGCCAGAAAAAAAATTGCGAAACCTCAATTTGACGTGGAATACCTGAAGGTTATTCACCGATTGAAAATCACTCGTCTAGTAAGACAAAACTACTGGAATAACAAGGACCAGTGGTAAAATACATACCAATGATACATTGTAAAATTCAAAATCTTAATGATATTGATAGGATGTTTTCAGTTTGGACAATAAACGGGAAGGATCGTTATATTTCACGAACCAACAAAACGGGTGTTTTAGTACAAAACAAATGTTACGTTTGGAAATCAGGTAACGTACATACGGATACATTCCTGTATATAAACAAACAAGTCTCGACGCGTAGAGGTCTAATATTTCAAGTATCGCATAGCTCTAATGTAATATCCACTTTTGACAGTGGTGATTCATTTGAATAAACTAGCTATAATAATAGTGACTGAATACATGTTACAAAATTAGCAGGCATATGAAATCAAATATATCATTATAAGTCACGTTTGTCACAGTCGGGAAATCATCCAAATTTCCCATGACTTAGTGGACCTGCATGTCCGTTTCTTATCATGACGTCATCGCGGTCAAACGTGTGTGATTATCTGCAAGGCAGACGTTTGTACGTACAACGAAGGAAGTGCTGAAACAGAAAAAAAAACTGTAATTATCGCGTCTGCTAAATTTCGATCCGTCTGAATATGCAATTTTTGGCAAGTATATATTATACACCCGCAAGATTTGGAGTTATCCAACTTATAAACAACCGGTTCTGCACGACTCAATAAAAAACAAGAAATTTAAAAATGCATTATTAATAAATCGTCACATAAAAACAACACAAATATACAAAATTTACAAAAGTATTTTGTGTGTTTCATTGAATAATCGTGATGACAATCTATTTCCATATATGACCATGAAAGCAGAATTCAAATTGCGCGCATACTTACTAATACTGTTTAGTAGGTTGTACGCGTTTGATTTTCAACACAGATGCACCGTATTTACTATAATGACCTATTTTTGGTGAAGTAGGTGACCGATACAAGGAAGTCGCAGTCAACATACGGTATTCAAATTTATTTCAATGCGCACTACCTATTTTACACGTCATTTGTCCCTGCACTCGAGGGGGAAAGGGATTGTTACGACTCGTAACTTCACAACAAAAGTTACTGTAATTAATATAACCATATTTCTAATGAGGACGATAAGACAGATTGTTACATGAACATACAGCGATCGAAAGCAAACACGAATTTCATCTAACCAAAATTCCGTTTTACGTGCTGATATTTCATTACGTCACAATTTAGCAGCGAATGTGAGTTTAATATTATACATCCGAGTACGGTCACAGAGAAAGTTATCTTTTAACGCACAAACTATCTATATGTCATGCTCAGCATTGAAAATATTATGACGAATAGAATACCTGGCGTGGCGTAAAAGTACCATGACGTAAAGCGATTGAACGAGGAAGCTTGTTTGCAAAACCGATGGAATGATCTGAACTGCGCTACACTTTCACAAGTGTATAGTTTATAATAAATTCAAGCCTTGTATTATATTGACTAAGTGTTGGTTTCAAACTCAATTACTTTCTAAAAAAGACTATAGGGAATTCGTAATACCCGTGCGTTCAATACATCGATCTGTGGCAAGATTTAATCGACAAAAGTCATGAGAATGAGGAAAAAAGTTTATCAATTTTGCTTTGATGAACTAAAGCAAGCGTTAAAAAGACGACACGTCAATAATTATAAATGTTTATTCATTGTTTTTATATTTTTACATTTTGGCACTATATAATCATAATAAACTATTACCAGATAAGATAACTTCATGAAATACTCGCTAGATGTTTTATGATGTAGTTAGTAAACTTATGACGATTTACCAAAAGTTATGCTTTTATTAAACTAATTTTTGTAACGAATATTGTGGTTGTACGGCTGGATTCAATTTGCGTAGAATAAGTAAACGCAATAAATCGGTAGAAAAATGAAATGAATATTGAGAATTTGACTTGAGAACAGTTCAATGGTGTGCTGATGTTGTACTATAGTCAGAATTTGTATTCAGAAGACTATCGCGAGCCCATGGAAAACACAGCCAGCATACGTTGAGGTGTAGTTCATTATCCAAAAAATTATACATCTTGACTGGGCTTTAAACTTAAAGTACAATTTTACATATGCTAACTTTACACAGTATTGATTTCATTGTAAACATTATGATTGCTTGAAAATAAAAATAAAATTGTTTGCCATCTAAATCTGAATAAATTTCAGAAAAACGCTTTCCCGCCTCTCACGTCGCGATAATTTTGTGCTGGACAACGAAGATTGAGAACGAGATCTAGATTTGGAAGTTGGTGGTAACTCAACATCGGTACTAAGGGAAGCTTCATCGTGTTGATCTTTTTTGATCGACGGCTTTTTGTCGAGATTACTATTTTTCTTGTTTCGTTTTCTTCTCGGCGCTGGTATAGGAGGAGTCAGTCCCTTTTCAGATTCTGATATAGTACTCCCGGTCATATTTTTTGAAGGAGTCTGAGTTATATGTGAGATTCCATGAAGTTGTATGTCAGTCAAAGATTCCAGAGACGAAGATTTATCGGAACATAGACGAGATGAAGTCGAAGATGGCGGACATGTAGACGGCGGAGAATATTCTGGAGGTGGAGGAAAAAATATTTGTGGCGGTTGCTTCTTTGGAGTGCTTGACCTCTGTACTGCTGAGCCATGGTGTGATAATCTCACGACATCTTTCGTGTTTATATTGTTGTGTTTTGTTATACTAATAATCGGAGGTTTGGAATCTTTTTGAAATGAATGAACTCTGAAATACGTGGGTTGAGCTACTTCCTGTGCCATTACGCTATCAACATCGCTGGGAATCGATTCAATGACTTCCTTTCTCGTCGAAGCTCGATAACTGCCATCGCTGGTCAGCGAAACGGCAAAGGCTGTTTCAAACAAAGCAGACATTCCCCAACCTCGAGAACCAGAACATCGAACAAAGTCGCAACATCCAATTTCTTTCGCAAGATCCAGTCCAATAGAATCCTCAATATCTGTGTCGTCAAAGACGCTGCAGTGGGAGATTCGGCTTCCACACAGATCTGATTTTGTACCAACTAAGATTACCGGAGGCACGAGACCTTTTTCATTAATTTTACGAGAATTTAAGAATTCTTCCGGAACAAATTCTTTCAGGTCGTCCGCTATTTTGATGTCACTTTTGTTTGCCTCAGAATTTTCATAGCTTTCGGATCTTAAAATGGATGCCATTGGAACACAAAGTAGCACAGCGTCTGCCCCCGAGCAATTGTACCACTGATGCCAATGACTTTCACCTTCGCCCGTATCCCATATTTCCACATCCATTTCGGCGATGTCAGAGTTCGTCAACCTTTCGTGTAATGCTCGTCCAAGAAGTGACGTTCTTTTGGACGAATCCAGCTTATCATTGGCGATAGTTGATCGTTTGCTTCGACGTTTTCTGGACGATTTTCTTGGTGCAGCTTTTGCAGTTCCTCCATCACTCTCCGCTTTGAGATCTTCTATATCAGCTTTTTTTAAGTCCTCAGTTTTAGTCGATGCCGAAAATGACCGACATCCTCGTCTGCCATCTACACCTCGAAATGGCCTTTGTATGTAAACAAATATTTCATCCCAAATAATGACTCGTTTATCATTTTCCGTGAGAACTATATTTCGTCTGACGAAATGTCTGGAATATTTTTTCACCCAGAGACGACGAGTGATATCATTTTTTGTCATGGCCACTGACGATCCGTTTTTGCATACGTGTTTTACTGTCGTTTTTAGAGTTAGATGATTCAAGTTGCACAATAAATTTGTTTGAGCATTTTTTGACAATTCTTCTTCTTCTCCATCGTTTGGATCATTCTCTTCAGAAAATCCTGAAATAGAAAAGCGAAAGCACAACTATAATTATTGCTATACATGAGAATATATAATGGAAGATAAAATGGTGAAAATTGCATCTGTAGAAATCTTGTATCCATACGTAATCATGAACAATGGCGAAGAGAATGTGTCTTGTGTAATTATCATATTTATCTTTCGTTTCATTTAACCGTCTTGAAAAAGAGAACTATTTTTTAATCGTACTTTAAAAGATACTGGTTTGTAGAATATTGCAAGAGAGGATATTACGTAAATATTCGTTAGCTTTACACTTGATACTTAACGTTCCATATTCATGTCACTACTAGTTGCCTGGGTATGATAACGACATGAATTTCACAGGGCTTTAAAAACTCACCTGCCACGAATTTCCGTATCAAAGTTGTTTTTCCTGATCCAGGTGCTCCGACAATCACAAACTTGAACGGACGAGGGTAGAGCACACTTCTCAAAGCCATTAATTTTTGTTCACCGCTGCTTTGGTTCCAATATAATATCTATGAATGTTATAATCTATAATATAATATGTAATAATTAGCACGACTTATACATCATAAAAGCCTCACGACCACGATTGATCAGGCATTACTTATTGCTAACATTTTAACATGTTATCACATTCACGTGGCATCGCTCGACTAGGGCAACTTTTTTGCCCCATTCAGATCCCAGTCACAATATTTATGTTCACCATATGCTGACGGGACGCTGTCAATGACTAGTATATACTCGGCCGAACATAAAGTTACCGTACAACATTCACCCGACCATGTTAAAAGTGTACCGACCTACAAACTATCTGAAGAAACCTGTTATTTCTTCTGAGTAACATATCGATTCCAAAATGTACTGCATGTTTAGCAATTTTGTACACAGACTTCAGAAGACCTGACCAAACGTTATGCGTGTATTCGCAACTATACCCTGTGTTACCGAAGCTTAGAATATCACTTTCTGGTGTTACGCGCCTACAGCATAGTCCTTTTGTACACCTATCGCATTTAAACATACCGCTACTAAATATATGTACCCGCTAATATGTAGCATAGGCTATTCTTGAAAGACGATACCGACACAAGTCAACATTGGCAGGAAATTATGAAATGAGCGCAAAACATACCGTTTCCTTTTAACATGACGCTTCCTTACGTTCTCAAACGCTCGAGTCATAACGCCAATCTCTATCTGGTTTAGTTTTTCTTAGCAGCGCATTCTCTTCTGGGAAAATAGAGCTGACTACCATGAAGTAATTCAGCACCCGTTTCTCGTACGGTTTGCTGTCCAATAGGTTTATGAATAATAACTCGATTAATATAATCAAACGTTATGAATATTGCAGGAACTAACTAGCTGCTTAATAAGCTGATTAGCTTTCAGATCAAATGAATTTTGATGACACAGTCATGATTCAACAGATCATATGCGTGACTTTAAGTACGGCCCGTGGTTAAATCGTGCGTCTGAGTTGACGTGCGCTCGTGACGTCATTCAATGATCCTTTGCTGACCGGAATTATTTTTCCCAGCGCGTGACTTGACGTCAAATAAATATTCACTCATGCACAGTTTATATAAATTATTTTAAAATACTTTCGATGCAAAATTGTGAACAAATTATCAGTTGAACCAACAATAGTAGAAATCGTCATATATCGTCCGACCTACAGAAATATGTGATTCATTGGTGAATATTGCACCATGGAATTTGTGCTGATGCCGATTAAAATCCAGTCATCCCATAATCACCAATTCCGAATGGCTTAAATAGTAAATCAGAACAGTTATGGATGTTTTTTGCGTACAATACAACGATATGTACCTCGGTAATGAGCAAGTCGACCCAAAATATTTAGCTCGTTAAATTGGTCAACAATTAATATTCTTTTATTTATCCGATTACGTCACAAGGCCCGCAACACACAAAAAAAACTATGGATATTGGCAGAATAGACTAAACTTCAAGTGGGAGCGCACCAATAATATCAAGCACCTCAGTCTTTAAAACTCATTACATAAAAAGTAACTTTCATTTATAGTATCGAAAGTAATGGGAAATACCTGTATATACGATACTCAATGAACAGCACATAATCGGACCGAAACTATATATCTGTTAAACATATGACCTGGTAAAACAATTTTCATTTAGGCAATGGTCAGATATCCGGGGGTTCACGTGGGAAAGAACTCTGTAAATGGGAAATCACGAAAACGAAATTTTCATCTACGAATATAAAAAAAATTGAAACACATTTTTTTGTTTTACCACAGAACGAATTTGTGCGGGAATGTGTGGTATTTCATTTCTTATTTTTATCTTCTTCGTTTTTCCCTGGTATGTCAATCGGAATATTTTTATATCGGAAATTTTTTCTGTATCAAAAGAGAAATGCTCGAATATATGGACTCGCAGACCAAAACAAATTAGTATCTAATGGGTATCTAATCTTTTACAGTACACTACCGATACCACAGTCTTCTCGACTTTGCTTGACCACCAGACAGCTACGAATGCAGTTTTGTATTTTGATAACTTCATCACACACAAAAATACGAATTACCTAAAACCATCAGAAATTTTTGAGATGAATGAAATGAAAATTATAGCCTTATAGTGACAAATACAATCTTCAACCACTGAATATTTCAAAGCAATTGGTCCAGCAATTAACAGTGATTCCAAATAAATTTGTAATGAACTATCTTGCCACACGTGTTAGGCCATGTAAAAATGCTCGGATGTGCATCCCCGTAAAAAAATATTAACAAAGGAGATAAATCGTGATAAATAATGTGTGAACGTTAAAATGCTCATTATCGGCTAAGGCCTGAAATGTATTGAAGCGAACAGTTTTTTCTGAAACCTCATGATAGCATTAATATTATGTGAAATTTAAATCTTTTTTTTTTTAATTTTATTTTTCAAGCTAAATTATTCGTCCATTCTTTTTTTTAATTGCTGTGGGATTGGGGTGGGCTTTATACACAGAGCTGGATTCAATTTATTGAAATATCCAGCTCCGTGTAGGGTTCACAGCAATTTTATTTCCGTAATAATTTGTGTCACCTTCGAAATAAAAAGGTGCAAATCAATCGCTATATAATCTCTATTAATATATTTCCTTCAGTTTGCATCCGTACAATCCGATTTCTTCACATTTTGGACACCTTTGCATTAGCGAACTTTGATATTTATTTTGTGCTTCTTTGTTTTTAGAATATTCATATTTTTATGCCCTGATGGTTTCGTGTAGTTTCTAACCACAATAATTTCTAATGGGCGTGGCATAGCAATTTAAGTAAGTCGGTATATTTGTTGTCGCTATCAGTGTTTTAAAAAAATACTGGAACGAACCTGATTTACTGGAATATTCTTAACGAAATTTCACGTTTTCGACGAATTGTGTAAGCTTGCTTGGTTACCTTATTGATTTCAAATATTCTGAATTCTGTTATTAAAATTGCTGTGGGATTGGAGTGGGCTTTTTACACAGAGCGGGATGCTATCGAGTCTGAAATTAGCTTAATTCATCAAAATGTCCTGCTCCAGCTCAGTGCAAGGTTTACAGCAATTTTATTTCTGTCTTAATTTGTATCAACATCCGAAATATGAAGGTTCAAAATATCGGCTACATAGACTCAACATAGTAATATATATAACTCCTTCAGTTTGCATCCGTACAATCTTATTTCTTGAAAATTTGGTCATCTTCACATTACCGAATGTTTGTATCTATTTTGTGTTTTTTTAAATACTGTTAGCGCAGATGATTATGTAAATGTTCCTAGAAAAAACAAGACCCCTGGATTTTCTGGTTTGAGTAAAACTGTTCTGCGAGTCTGTATGGGTTGATTACTCTCTTTATTCATGTTAATTGCTGTAGGATTGGGGTGGGCTTTTTCATAGAGCATCTGAATTTTGCCGATTTGATTATTTTAATTTTAAAATGCAGTTGTTTTTAACTTTTGATCTCTGTGTACCGATTATAAAACATTTCTATCTGCTCATTTATCTAGTGTTGTAATTTTTTCATAAAACTACTGAAGTTAATGATTATTAGGGCTGGGCATTTTCGAATACCTTGTGATTTCAGAATCGAATCGAATAATTTTTTCGAATCGAATCTCGAATACTTGAAAATATATAATTGTAAGCGATTTTATTATAGTAATTGGTCCTCTCAACAAATGAATTACTAAAGACATAGAACAAATCACTCAGATAGATTACTGAGCGTTCACACAGAATAACAAACACGTTATATCAATAAGAAAATAGTCGTATGTTAGAATTTCGGTAAAAAAAAACGACTCCAATGAAAAAAAAATGAGGAATTCACCTTGAAGATTAGCGGAAAGATAAAAACAAGATGGCGGCGATTTGAAATTTAGCTCTGAACCGATTCGAATAATTTACTATTCGATTATTCGATTCGAAATGTCCAGTCCTAATGATTAGATGTTTGTCTAAAATTTGGGCTGTGCTCCCCAGACATTTTCGAACATTTTGCGCCTTATTTCCTACCTGGAACAAAGTATATTACAGTGGAAGGAATGGGCAGCAGTAATCGCCCTCCGAGCTATATAGAGTAATATAATATGTGCAATGTATTATGTATATAGTTGGGGTGCCAGGTTGAAGTCGCGGCTGCCTGGAAATCTTAAAACAGTAGGGCACATAATATAATTGCATCCGACTCGACGCGCATGACGACGCGATGGTTTAGGCCGTGTCTAACAGAAATATGTGGCAGGACTCTTAGGACATTTCTACGACATGATGAACATAAATTCCAATCGACAAATAAAAGAATATGGCTTGCTTAGATTCAGTGCAAATATGACTGACATATACAAGCTGTATTACATTTAATATTAACGCTAGCATCTCAGCAAGGTGTAGGCATACAAAAATATGTGACTATCAAAAATTGAATTAACAACATTGATAGCTCTATTAAATCTTAATTTTTTTTGCACATGACATAATTATGAGTATGAGTGCTCGTCACTTCTGTCACAACAAGAAAATTGTCAGCACTGAAAATTAAAAAAAGGTAAACTGCTTAGGCGGAATTGCTGTATTACGAATCAAGATACCCATGTTTTCTTCAAAAGAGGCAGACAACTTAATTGCTCGGACTGCATAATAGAAGCAACATTTGTAGAGGAATCAACATTGCTGGGCTTGAACGACTAGGTCGCACAAACATTTAGGAAATTTTCAAGTTCACCCTTTTCCATTAAATAGTAAGCGAGATTCATGCATTTTGAAAATTTGCCTGAGACCATCATAATGCTCACCAATTCATCTAGTACAGTTCAAACATTTGAAAAATATTTAAATAAATGCATACCATCGTAGTTACATTCTGTTCTTCAGTGCAAATAATAATGCACGCAAATATCCAAATAGATGAATATTAGTTGGCAGGTCAATAAGTAAGATCTTTCACCATATATGATAATCAGATCAGTTAGCTGGGATTCGTCGCTTACTGAACGCCAGTAAAAGTTAGTGATAAACTCGACGTCGGATTCAAGACTTCACCCAATTCTCGGATGAGCTGTGAGCTGTGACCCCGACTTAATGGTTCGATGATTTATACACAACATTGAACTGCGCGGTATTGGTGAAATATCATACTGATTTTACCACTGAGATACTTGGTGAAACGCATGTCTGTGACGTATGTGCATAGTGACACAAGGGGTAACGACTACCAGAGAAAGTCCGAAAGGATGTTATTTTTGGCGTCCGGAAAGAATAATTTATGTTATGAGGAGAGCAAAAAATATTGTTAAAGTGTCTTTTTTGTATATGTGTACCTACTCAATTACAAACATGAAGTGGAGTTCTGTAGAGTGTAGGTAGGTAGACCATGTCAACAGACGTCGCATAAGATCAATTATTATTATTATTATTAAAAGTTATGGCGCTTTTAATTACCAGGATTATGTGCGCCAGACAGAAAATAATTTTCTGACAAAAAAACAGGTCCACAAAAGCCGTACACCATAGTGTAAGTAACACGCTACTTCAAAATTAATTGCGGTTCAAAATTCCCTACGATACGGAATTAATGTAAAATATAAGCCACACGGAAAAATTATATACGTATATAAGCTATGTCTATATTAACCTGCGGGTTGCATAAACAAACCTAATTACATAAGGAATAACCTCTGGATCAGACAGTACGTATTTAATTCGAAATGGAATATTTAAACTATGTGCATGATTTATCAAAATATTTCTTTCATTAATATACTTTGGACAAAATAGTTAAAAATGGGCTACAGTTTCTTGTACAGAGCAAGTATCGCATTCGCCATCTGGGTGAGACAGCCTATTTTAAAAAGATGGTGGGAGAGCCTGCAATGTCCAGGGATATCGCGTTAGAGAAAGGTTCGGATATGAATTTGCTGTCGGAATGAACATTTTGAAATGTGATGCGATGGTCGACGATTGGTATTCAAATTTCCATTTATTCAAACTTATACTTCTAATTACAGTTTTTGCCTCTTGTACTGTATGTGGGATATTGTCGATAGCGGCGTCTCCAATGCACGATCTTGCAAGCTGATCCGCTCTTTCATTTCCCAATATGCCCACATGACCTGGAATCCAAATATATTTGACGTTGATACCTTCTTTTCTCAAATTAATAAGTATACAAATTATTCGCGCAACCAGATGGTGAGATGAAATATTGAAACATTCGATACTTTTGAGTGCGCCAAGACAATCCGAAAGAATCAGTACTGAGGAAGGGCGATTTATGCTTATCCATTCCATTGCCATGCTTATTGCATGAAGTTCGGCAGTGTATGACGTTTGGGTTCGTGGTAATGAAAAGGTCATAGTAGTTTCACTCTGTAGCACGTAAAAAGAACAGCCAACTCCTTCCTCTGTTTTAGATCCGTCAGTGTAAACATTTGTATAATGTTCAAAGATAGATTGAATATAATCATTACTCACAACCTTGATATTGTTTGTTGCAACCGGTTTAAGTATATTGACGAGTTCACAATCAACAGCTGGTTTTTCTATCGTCCATGGAGCATCGTAATACACTGGATATCTCGATACTTCCAAATTGTTGAAAATATTCGAACTTGTCAACATGTTAAATGTTTTGAAAAGAGGTAGATCGGGAAAGTATTCCTGCCAAGATTCTCCAATTATATGTTTTAGATTTAGAGGATGATTATGTATAGAGATGAGGTTCAATTTATAATTGAGACAAAGCTGCAGATGTCGGATATGTAAAGGTAATTCTCCCGTAGCTGCTAATAAACTTAAAAAGAAGGTACTTTTCATAGCGCCACAGCATATTCTTAGACACTGGTTTCGTATTAAGTATATCTTTTTCAGGTAGGAATTAGGAGCAAAAAAGTAAGCTTCCATTCCATATTCATAAATAGGTTTTATTATTGATCGAAATAAAGTGATAAGAGCTTCCTTGGAGGCGCCCCATGATGTACCCGTAAGAAGCCTTAAAATGTTTATTCTTTTCAGAGATTTCTCATATATGTAGTTAATATGATGTTTGTAAGACAGACGTTTATCAAAAATAATTCCCAGGTATTTAAACTCTGATTTTACTGGAAGCACTTGACCACCCATTTTCAATCTAATATTGTGTAATCGTCGTGCCTTGGTAAAAACCATGGCTGTTGACTTCGATTTTGAAATTGTGAAACCCCACTGTTGACACCATGTACTTATCACGTCTAAAGATGATTGGATTGAAGCTTATATTTTCCTAACTTGTAGGCCAGATTCCCAGATTGCTCCGTCGTCTGCAAAAAGTTTACATACTGATGCCGCTATGTTAGCGGGTAAATCATTAATCATTAATGAAAAAAGAATGGGACTGATCACACTGCCTTGCACAATTCCATTTTCTTGTTCGAATATTCTGGATAGAGTGGATCCGATACGAACTTGAAAAGTTCTTTATCGAACGAAAGATTTTATCCACACGAGCATACGTCCTCGAATTCCGAGTGCGTGTGACTTCGAGATGAGTCCACTACGCCATATCATATCGTAAGCGCGTTGGATATCTAAGAAAACGGCTACGACATGTCTTTTGTTATTGATTGCTTTATACACTTCATCGTGCAAACATAATATGTTGTCAGTTGTAGATCTTCCACGACGAAAACCTGCTTGATCATCACTTAATATATTATTTTTAGTTAAAAACCATTGTAGTCTTTTTGCTATCATAGTTTCCATAATTTTACAAAGATGACTGGTTAAAGCTATAGGTCTGTATGAATTTGGCGAGGTAGCCGGTTTATTAGATTTAGGTATGGGTATTATAGTGGAATGCAACCATTTGCTTGGAACATAGCTAGACGCCCAAGATTTATTATAAAATGACAAAAGTGTCTTCATCGAAATGTCGGGAAGGTGTTTGATCATGTCGTAACATATTCCGTCTTCACCAGGGGACGTATTCTTTTTCGATGCCAATGCCAACTTTAACTCTTCTATGGAAAAATTTGTATTAATTTCGCTAGAAAAGTTGCTTTCGATTGGAATAGATCTAAAAGTGTTCCTTTCAAATTCTGCCTTTCGCGAAATAAGTCCTTGGCAGTTGTTATCAGTACTACTAACCGAGTTAAACACAGATCCCAGCTTATTAGCCTTATCCAAGTCAGTTGTTGAAATTTTATCAGCGTCATGTATGGTAGGTATATTATTATGACGGGAAGTGCCGGTGAAGCTTCGAACAACATTCCAAACTGTTGACAGATTACTCTGCTTATTCAACGAATTACAGTATTGTATCCAACTATTTCTTTTGGTTTTTAGAATTATCCGTCTACATTCCTCTCTGCGCTTTTTAAATTCTATTATGTCACTCCGATTCCACGTTCTTTTCATTTTTAAATATGATGCTCTTTTTAATCTAACAGCTTTATCACATTCCGATGACCACCAAGGAACTGGCGATTTGTTTTTGATATTTTTGGTATAAGGGATGGATTGTTGAGCCGCTTCAGTCAAGCGATGTGATATGTTATTACTAAAAACTTCTACGTCGTCTGATATCAGTAAATCATTGATTGTGTCTATGCATTTTAATTGAAATTTATTCCAATCAGCTTTCTTCAGCGACCAGGATGAAAATTGTATTTTATGAGAGAACTTTACTCGAAGATAGGTTAAAATTATGCAGTGGTCGCTACCGATGAACTGGTCCGTGACAACCGCGCGACATTTCGAAGCAATATCAGGCGTAGCAATCGATAGGTCCAATAGAGACCACCTATTTATAGCTCTCGTGGATAGATTCATTCTTGTTGGTTGGGAAGTGTTAAGTATTACTAAATTATTTTCTTCAACGGCATCCATGAACATATTACCCCGTGAATTTGTCATGGAGCTCATCCACATCCGATGATGTGCATTAAAATCTCCAAAGAACATTGATCTACATGGAAAGTCTCGGATGAATTTGAAATGGCTTTGATTCAAAATATTTCCCGGAGGTATATATACATTGACAAATCTATGTTCATGTATTTCTATGCATTGTACTTCAACAGGTGATGGTGCTTTCAACGAGATCTCTCTGCAAGGTAACGAGTTTCTAACTATAATAGCCAGGCCACCTCCTGCTATTGATCTATCTTTTCTTATTATTGAATATCCTTTTAAAGAAGGTGAGTACTTCGATATTAAATGAGTTTCTTGTAGTAAGATTATATCTGGTTTCTTTTCTAAATTATATATATACTTCATAAATTCGTATAATTTTCTGTAGATGCTCCTACAGTTCCACTGTAGTACGCAAAATGAAATTTTCCCAAGTTCCGCCATTAAATTTCGTCAGAAGCCATGTACTGAAGCGTTACACTGTTTAAATCAAATCCAAATTGTTTTCCGGCTGACATGGATACTATGGAAGATATGTCAACACTTTCTCCTTTCGAACTAGCAACTATAGTGTTTTGTATAACCTCAGTTGAAAATGCAAAAAATTGAATGGGATCTACAGTGATTTGTGGTCTTTGCTTTGGCACATTTTCGTTTATATCGAGACGTTCTGCCTGTGATTGGTCAGATTTAGATAAAGAATGGGTGATATCTCCTTGTCGTTGTCGATCGGATGTCCTCGAATGTTGGGCACTGCTATCTAGAGAAATGTCGGTACTACCGGTATGGCGTGGTGTTTTCTCTGCCAGACTGATGAATGGTGTGGAGACCCGACCGTCTTGTTTTTTCTTTGTTTTTAAAGACGGGAAGTTATCCTGGGACAGGAAAAGATTTTTATTTACTTGGCCAGATGCTTTCTTTTTTGAAAGATATATAGATTCGCGAGCGTCGGAGTAGTTTAAATTTTTGTTTTTACGAATAATCTGAATTTGAGCTTCTCCTTTATATCTCCTACATCCCGCATATGCAGCACTATGAGAAAGACCGCAATTTGTACAATGTGGTGTTGCACTGCATGATGCTTGTTCGTGTTCTCCGCCGCAGCGGGTGCAGCGCTTCTTACCGCGACAATGTTTACCAATATGGCCATATCTGTTACAATTGAAACACCGTATCGGAGGTGGGTTATATTCATGGATCTTGAACCTCAGGTATCCAATCTCAACCGTAGAAGGCGCAATATTTGTGCTGAAATTCAATAAGACCGTAGAGCAAAGTTCAAAGCCCGAACTTGTTTTACGTTTTAGTCGCTTTGCTTGTACAACGCGGAATTTAGCAAGGAAACAAGCTATCTCATTGTCTGTCAAATCTTCTGGAACGTGTTTGATAAAGCACTGTGCAGAAAAATCTCGACTAAATTCGATAGGATAGGATAGGATTTACATATTTATCCCGGGGGAGAGGAAAGCCGATAAGACGGCTTATCCATATGGCGAACCACGGCCTGATGTCTGATCCAATAATAAATTATAACTCACGAATACACCAGTTTTCCCAACGTGTTCCACGAATGTCCGAGGTCCTTCCTCCGTGACCGCCTAATTGAACAGCGGCATAAGATCAATTCCGATTATAATTACCCAAAGGAGTGAAGCCCCGTAAACGTCACTGATGCCCCATTATGACGGGGGGACCTTTCAGGACGGGGAAGGCCGAGATATAACTAAGTTTACTAATTCATTGCCTTTCCTCCATTCTATTTTGAGTTAAGTTATTAATTAATTTATGAATAATAATCTAATTTCGATTCAATTAGGTAGCGCATTTTTAGTCATATTCAAAAATTTGAGTGTTATATGGTAATTTAGATTTCAGCATCGAGTTCTTGTACATAATTTCGCCTTACTATTTGTTATAGTTATGTTGAGGTGGGGCGCGAGGCAAATTTTAAGAGGGGCGCGGATCTAAAAAGTTAGTGAACCACTGATAGAGTTTCGTTTGAAGAATATTATATACTTGGGTAGTGAGTATTTACTGAAACTTTAAACTGACACACTAAACAAATTAAATTTTGCCACAATGCTTACAAACGCAGATCCAGACTTAAAGTGAAGAACGCACTTGACTAATACCGTGTCCAGAACTGAGTAGAACTGTTCACACTAAACTATTCAAACTCTAAAAGCTAGCTTCAAACAGACAAAGGAGGAAAAAGAAGAACCTATTTAAAGATTGCGGATCCCGAGTCGATGCACGCACGCGTCTTAAGGAGGGGTTTCAAAACATGATAAGTCCATTAAACTACACTGACATATAAAGCCACGAATTCACCACGTGTAAAAATACAATTCTACAGATTATTTATTTCAATAATATATAAATAGTTTATTTTTAACGGACTAATAATCCTTGCATATATTAGTCATACGTCTTTTAGTTTCATTTGACAAAGCTTATTGGAGTCAGATCATGCTTGTTCCGATAGAAGCATAATTTTTTTTACGTCTTTTAAGGAATACTTTGACCTGGAGAGGTGCTTAGCGTTATGAACTGAATTGCCATGGCACCTTCAAATACTCTTGTAGAGGTTTGAATCATGTGGAGTTAAATTAAGTGAATGAAGAAACTCCTAGGTGGTTTACGTAACGGCTGGTCGGCTATAGCTGCCTCCGCTACCAAGTTCATACATCCAGAACTAATAATAACCGGTTAACTATTCCTATACCCGACATGGACTGGTAAGAGGACGAGAGACCGGTCTTCACATGACCAAACCGTTTCACGGCTTTCTTATCCACTGGGATAATATGGAAAGACTATTATGGAAAGATTATTACTTACTTCAACAAACTCTCGATTCGTGAGATTTGCTTTCACCTTATTCGCTTATGCTAGTATTCATGGCATAACCTAAATAATAAAATACAAGTTGGGAAACTGTCGGATCCGAAATATTCCACCCAGTTAAAAAATGCTTTAGCGCAGAGATCCCTGCCAATGTTATTTTACATTCATTACTATTTCGCTCAACACAGAGACACCTAGTGCGTGTATACGGATAGAATGTTTCGGCTCGGAATAAATGATAGCAATTAATTTTAGTGTGAATTCAATTCAATTTATAAACACGAGCACTTCCCAACCCCAACAAGAGTAATTTTAGGGTAGTGCTACCTAATCTTTTTTGTTAAATTTCTCCCCATTTTGAACTCTTTATTCCTTCCTCACTATGCATGAGAACTACTTTATTTGTTCAGTTTTCAACGGATCGTTTGTTGTAAATTGTTTAATAACTTACATGTTTGACTCTGACGTAACGGGCGTCCTACATTCATTTCATAATAGTTTTCAACTTCCAATAAATACATTTAAAGCCAAATTTCAAACCCCGACAATTTCTGTAACACATCGGATTCTGATTATACCCGTTAGGTGTTGTTTTTAAAAAGACAAATTTTATGTTTCTGTTCCTAAACAACGTAAAAACACAATTTATATGAGTGTCTTACGAGACGCATCGGAAAGACACTCATTTTGCTTCACAAATAAAACGGTTCTTTCTATTAAATAAATTTAATCGCCAATTTTAAATTTATAAAATAGAAACAAAAAGATCGTTATAATATTGTGGTGAACAACGGCAATAAAATATTACAGGAAAGACAATGATTTGTGTTGATAAAAACTTACTTTCAGTTAAATTGTTCTGTATGTTAGAATCCAGTTATGCTGAAGATCCACCTCCTATCCACTTCCGTCTGCACATGCATATTAATACAACATAAAATTGAAGGGTAATTCAGTTGTGGAGAATTTTGCAATTCCAATTGCTATTGAGACATAAAATTGGGTCTGGCCTACTTCTTACGAAGCGTGAATTACTTATTGCGTAAGAGTTTTTCTTACTTGTCATGTTTGTCAACAAAAATAATCTCAGTGGTCGATAGAAAAACTACTACGGTATTATTGGTTTTACAAAATACGAAAGTTACATAAAATGAAATGAATTTAAGGCCCGATTCTGCCGGACTATATCTGTTTCGATTGATACAAGATTCTTCAAACTCAATTTATGTGAACAGAGTACATTCCTAATAGGCTGTAATAGCTATAACAATGTGTTGAGCAGCACAAGCTGTAAGTTCCTGATAGGTTGACACAATCTTTTTGTTAGACATGCTGAATCTGAATCTAGAATACTAAATCTGCCATCACCAATATCTCGTCTTAGGCCTGTTTTAAAATGCTCACACAAGGTATTTCTTATGATATGGTACATTTAGTTCGGTGCATTTTCATTTTGGACACTGTTTTGATTGTGAGGAGATTTCTTTTACAACAATCAACTAAGTGGTCAAAATTCTGCAATTAGAAATAGCTGAGTGGCAACATAGAAGTGTGGAAATAGACGCTTCCAGCTCTGGTGTTTCGGAGTTTTTAAGAGTCATAAATGAATCGGGAGTCCTGGTAGTGAATGGACAACAAATGTTAGCCACTGCTAGGTACTGGTGAACTGCACTTCACTTCTTTGCCACTAGAAAACAATGCAAAACAACATTTGTCAAAATAATCTAAAAATATCTAAATGAATGCTGAAATAATTTAGAAAATAATCTAACATCTAAATGGGTAATTCTTACATCTAACTAAATCATACGAAAATTATCTAAATCTAGATTAAAATAATCCAAGTTGGCAACACTGCAACGAATGTTTGGAGGAGCTACTTCTGTTCTGAGCACTCTAGTCTAAATTATCCAAGAAGACTCTGCCAGAAGAAGCAAGTTAAGCGCCTCCTCCTTCGTCGAATCGCGATACATCATTGCTAGGATTGTGTTTTTTCGTTAATACAATAAAGAATTCTGAATCTTTGGATTGGAATATTGTATCAAGTAAAATAAAAAATAAATATCCCGTTTTTTACAATTAGAATGTTGTGAAAGTAAACTGGGATAAAGCACGATGGGAAGCGTGTTTATTTTCACATGGATCCAAGCTAACCGTTTTTTTAGGCAATCGCTCTTTCACAGAAATGGCAATCGCCTTTTCACACCTTTCTTACATAAAAAGTGCGTCTCCGTGTATGAAAAGTCGATTTGCATTATTTTGTTTATATGAGTTACAGTCGGTTATGCTTGTGACTTTGGCGAATATCGCTAGAATTTTACAGTAACGAAAGAAGGTGGCCGACCAACGTTATTTTAATGAATAAACGATGTGCGTTTCTGCATTTACCTATTGTACCATCGCGTAAATAGTATATAAAGGCATCGAGAGAAAATTTCACACATTTCCAGTATTTTATGTTATTGAACATTTTACTTGTAGGTACTCGACAAATGTCGCCAAAGACTTATTGAAAATTGAAATGCAAGACGTGCAGATGTCGGCAGCACATAAATGTATTAACATTACGTGTCCCTGTCGCAGTAGCCTACGTATTGTTGTTGTTTTGCCTGTCTGTTGTGAGGTACGGACATTTGACTAGCCGAAATTTTATGCATGTAACTTAGGATTAACAGGTTGACCTTTTTGCATTTTTTGATCATTTGTTTATTCAATAACTTCAGGTCTGTAGTCCAACCCACAAAAAGTGTACCGGTAGCACTGAGTACCGTATCTTATGGAGCTACGGTACCGGTAACTTATAAGTATAAGACCGGATCCTGTGGTTGTCATCAATATCAGAATATACTCTCTGTCTGACTGCTGGAAAATCTATTAGTGTATTTAAAATCCGTCTCCCAGGTATCTCTGCATTTTGTTTGTCTGTTTACTTTTTGTATTGTTTATGTCAGAGAACCAAAATAAATGATTGATTGAAAATCAAGACTATTTACTAATGCAAAATGGTAGACTGGGAGGTATTATCCTGTGTTTTTCTTTCATTTTTCTCAATTTGCAATGGATTTCTTAATATTGAAGAACTGACAAATTCGAAATATGCCTTGGATATAATAAGCGGACCAATGAATGAATTGGAAGTGAGTATTTTGCAGTATTGTATTGTTTACAAGTTTAGCAATTGTTCAAAGTTGTATTACAGTAATTTATGGCATTATAGCAACAGAACAATAAGGCACTTCAGCTATTTTGAGATCCTTCCATTGGTATGGTATTTTAAATATATTTTTACGGTTCCATTACATTTGAACCCACGTACATTTGAACCCATGACCATTGCACCTGTATGCTATTGCACCTATAGAATTTTTTTTGTTTCACGGATAGTTAACCCATACTAACCCATGGGTTTTAGCACCCGCATATAGATTGAACCCGTGGATATACGCATGGGTTCAAATGTACATGGGTTCAAATGTACGGTCACCTATTTTTACATATATCAATTAAGTATATGGCTGTATCTTGATATAGGAATTGTTATTTTAAAAAGTCCATTAGTCTACACAGAAATAAAATTTTGGGGTGTTCTACATACGATTTATCCTTCCTTCTATGCACAACTATGTATATTTTATATGCAACGTTTTCATGCATTTACTCTGAACAAGCCGTTAAGAGAGAGAAAGTTAACAGTTTCTGAAATATATGAAATAATATCTTAACCTTTGTTAATTTTTAGTTGCCGAAACAGTCAGCGGAAGGATTGAAGCTTGCATCACGCCATGGTCAAAACTATTATTGTAAACTTCCTTTTCTCGCTCAAAGTAATGAAGAAAAAGATGAAGAAAAAATTTCCAAAACAACACCACTATCATCTCTTCTTGAGCCAATGAAAAGGGAGTCATGCTTGAAAACGGTTGTTGGGTGGTGGACTTATGAATTTTGCTATGGGAAATATGTGAAGCAGTATCACTCAGAAGGTTATTTTTGCATGGTTTTCGTTCATTTCAATATTTGTTTCAACACTGAAAACTTTGAAATCTTGCATTGGGTCTTGGGGTGTACAATACCACCGTTGTTGTCTTATTCCTTGGGATTACATTAATGAAAAGCTTTCTCAATTAAGCTATCCTGTCAATATTTTTTAAACCTAGATATCCTTAATTTTCAAATATTTTTGTTTCTTTCTCTAATCCACTAAGAATGACCTGGTGTAATCTGACTGTAACCAGATGCTATCATATACCATTAAGGCTCACTAATTTGGAGAATGTCAGCATTTGGTTGCAACATTTTAAATACATTTTATTTACATTAACATGTTTAGGTGATACACCCAAAGGTGATATTACTTTTCTTGGATACTATGAAGCTGATTTTGATTGGAATAGGGAGATTGCAGAAGAAGCAACAAAATTCAGAAGACATAGATTAAATAGATACCATAGTCAATCTTATGTGAATGGAACTTCTTGTGATATCATTGATCATAAACGGGATACTGAAATCAGGGTAACATATTTTTTAATGTTATAATTATTCTTTTTATTTACTATGCCTTTTTTCTCATCGTTTCGGATTGAAGTTGATTTGTTATCAATATGATTCCATTGATTGTGAATGTTCAGATTATAGATATAGCATTTGAGTTTTGCTTCTGTTGTCACTCTTTAAATTAGTGATAAAATTTGAATTAAAAAAATCTTCATTTTTATAATCTAACAAATAAATCAATGATACATTTTGGTTTAAATTCGTGTTTCTTATCCACGATATAACTGGTATTTACCATTAAGATTTTATGAAACATTAAAAAGCAAAAATAACATCCAATTTTGTGCCGATTTTTTATTTGATTAAACTTAGATTGAATGTTCTTCTGTTTTCCAGCTTGTAACAGTATCCTGTACTAACTAATAAGATCTCAGAAAACGAGTTTTCTCTTGTTCTAGTATCTGTGTGACGATTCATCGAGATTCAATATTGTACAATTTTTCTATTTGATTGAACTTGGAGATTGAATCGGCGAAAATTATTTTTCATTTTGTAAACGAAATCAGTGACTAATAAGATTTTAGAAAATGAGTTTTCTCTATTTCTAGTATGTGTGCGACGATTCATCACCAGAAACATACATAGCCAGAGTGGACGAGCCGTCAACATGCAGTTATATTATTACTGTTCACACACCCTACATTTGTTCCCATCCTAATACTAAACCACTGAAAAATCCAAAACCTGTAGAAATAGTTTGCAGACCTGTGCTTGCTCCGGATGATTTTGCCAAATTTAAGGAAATGGAACAAGGTAAATATACTACAGGCTAAATATACATCAGGGTGTCCATGATTTACTTATACAATTTCGATTTTTTTATAAAGTCAGTTCTCAACAAATCTTGATTCTTAACCAGGTTTGTTGTTTATTAATCAGTGATTTTTACCTCTTCAATGCATCGGTAAGGGTGAAAACAATATTATGGTATCGATTAATTCCCCTTGCAATTTTAAAAAATTTCAAGACTTTATGCACGTCCTATATTATATCATATTAATAAAGTACAACCTTGTAGTTTCTAATACTACTTATGAATATTAAAATCTATTCTTTTTAGCTTATATTTTTTAAATTTAAATTCTAAGTTGATTTAAAAGTGTTAGGTTATTGAATTCGTATATATTTAAAAAGTTTAATTTTAAAATTTAGAACCCTTTTATCATAGTTTTGACTAATTTGAATAATCGTGAAACATTGTGATTCCAAACTAGTTCTCCAGCCCCAAAAGCTCACTATTATTTTTGTAATAAATAACAGAATAGAATCAAAATTTAAATAATCAATTTCTTGGCTTTTATTATGAACCTAGCAGCCTAGCTCATAATTACCCTGATTTCAAACCATATTCAAATATGTGTATTTTGTCATTGCATTTACTGTTGGATGATGAATCTGTTTTCAATAATGATTCATTTGAATAAGAATTCGTTGAAATAAAAATTTGAGTGGGCAATTTATCACAAAAAAATGCATGAACTCTAATTTTCATTTCAAAATTAAACAAAAAAGTGGTCGAGTCTGAATGTCAATACACTATGTTTAGACAACCAAAAAGCCATTTTATTTTAAAATTTCAATTTTCAATTTTGTGGGTATAACAGATTTCATCATTTTTTAATTAAGAATTTGATTATTTCGTACTTGTGTAAAAAAAATATTGTAATTTACTTAATAATTTTATTTATAAATCAAAAGAAAATTATCAGTGAATTTCTTGTTTTGTTACTCTGTTACTGTGAAATTTCTTTAATCTTTTCCATAATTCAAAGTTATTTATGGTACATCCAATTGGTGCGATAACGGGGTGGTGTTATAATATTAATAATTACTACCTTGCAGAAGTTAATAACAATTTTCTTCTGGTTGTTTTACATTGTTATGAATCATAACATCTTCATTTTATTCACTTTGTTATCGGATCAGAACTAGTAACCATGAAATTTACATAGGAATTTACTAATTTTTCGTTGTTGTCATTTCAATAATCTCAATGGCTGTTTGGCTGTGGTGAGTTTCAGTAAATAAATCAAGTTTTTAGATTCAGTTATATACTCAATTATGTAGGACGCTAACTGTTGAATTATTTTATTTGAGATATTTGGAAGCTGTTTTCTGCTTTTCTGCATTTTGGTCGTTGAGCTAACACATTTTGTACTGTTGTAAGATGTTGCCTTATCAGCATGCTTTGTTAACAGATGGTTTTGCACATTGACATTAGTTACTCACTCAAGCTAATAAAATGAATGTTGAGGTGAAGTTGAGTATCTTGTCAGTTTAGTTATGAGATATAAGCTTTATTTAATGAATAAAATATGCTGTTTGGGTACTGGTAGAACGTGAGTGGGTTTTAACAAATTTTATTTGGTGAACTCTTCGATGATAAATGAATCAATTTGGCTTTTTTACTTCTGTTCTCTTTTTGGCTTACTTGCTAGGTTTTAAAACCATTTTACTATTGTTTCTGAATCGGTGATAATCATCTTGTATTCTTTCTGAATATCTCATTCTCATCTTCAATTCTCTTCTCCTACATTACCTCCATTGATTCTTTTGCATATAGCAGTTTGATTTTTCCAGCTTTATTCAATCTTTTTATTGCGCTACTTTAAACAATTCACTCAGCATTAGTTCATGGGGATTGTGATTTAGTGCGGCACCGATTATCCTTCATCGATGTAATGCGATTTATAACCAATTGTACACTTCTATTGTGTATCTAATGTTTCAGCTAAAAAACAGAACAGGAAAGAAATATTCAAACGAGCTGCTGCCCGACGTTTGGCTAGCGAAGCCTATGAGTTTTTCAACTTCGAATATCCTAAACTGATGAAACAACATCCTTTCCCATATCCTGGTTTAAAACCTGTTTTCAAACAATTGGGAAAACAAGGTAGGATTGTATATATGAAGGAAGAGATGTAAAAGGAACAGGATATTGTTAGCTATGGAGCCAATGTAGCAAGCAATCTTAGTAAGAATAGAATGCAGTTAGTAGCGACTCTCTATTCCTACGCAATGCTTAACCAATATTGTGAGCTTGATTTAGTGGTCAGCGTTATGTCGTTAAGTTCAAACAGTTTTATTGTTCATGTGTTTACTGTAAACATTAGGTGAATGCCATCACTAAAAATAGAAATATGACACAATTTTGCTATTAAGTTGACCTAAAATATGAACCTATTTTCATGATTTTACATAAAATAATTGTCGCTTTAAATAATCATATATGAGCCAGTAAGAACATTTTTTTCGAGTCATATTTCAGTATTTACCGTAGTTCAATGTCTAAGCAATATTTTCAAGTTTAATTCGTAAAGTCAAAGACTGACTCAAAGTACAGGAACACATTAATATTTTGGTATTATTCGTTTTCAGCTGCGGAAGCAAGGGCAGCATTGTTGCAACAACAAAAGGTTTGTACAGTCATGCTTGATACTTATTTGTTGTTCGTAGGTAGTGTCATCTGTAGTGGGTGTATAGCAGGGGTCACCAACCTGTTGTGGGCACCAAGTCGCTCGCAAGGACCATATGAGTCGCCCGCAGGCCTTTTTTGAAATAACTCAAATAATGGCACTTATCAGTAAGCTATATTTATTAATTTTATTCTTGTTTAAACATTATATGAGAAATGTAAATGACAATATATTAATTATTGCACCGGTCAACCTTTTATATATGTGACATAGGTAATGTCACTGGTCATTCCAATTATGACATCACACACGCTGGGTCAGCTGGAGTCATGCGTGATAAGTATTGTTGAGCAACGTTCAGCCTTGATGGTGGACAGACGGAGCCCAAAGTTGTGACACTGCTAAATAACCTCCACCTCAAAGCCAATCAGGGCCTGTCACACTTTAGGGTGCTAGTTGACACAGAAAGTGCTGTGGTGCATGAACAGCAGCTTCGATGGTAGGCAAGCTTGTTTGGTTCAACCTATCTTTGCGAATCAGCCTTTTATTATATGAACTTCATCAAGAACAAACACTGAACACGCCTCACCGATGAACATCTGCAAGACCCACTTAGCTTAATCGGTACCCAGAAAGTAGCCCGCTGCTTCGTAAAGATTGGTGACCCCTGCTGTATAGTCTTGGGTAGGTTTAGTGTTGCTATGATCTTAGTATAGGATTTACATATTTATCCCGGAGGAGGGAGAATATCAATAAGACTGCTTAATTAATGCATATGGTGAGCCACTGCTGCTCATCTGGTTGCCAATTCATGCCAGGTTTGGTGATTTGTTAGCCGGTTATTTTTTTTCAGATGCGTGGTGGAAACGTAATCGGCCATCACTTACATGAACCACCCTATGGCAGCGAGGAGTCCTGCAATCCTCTCGCGCACATAATTATCCACCACAGGATGCGAACTCACGCAGGTTAATCTTAGGAGCTGTGGCAAGCGTATTCCCATTGCTCAGCACAATGCGCCCCATCGTCGAGCAATGTGCTGGTTGCACATCCTTTTCAATCTTGGTACCTCTCTTGTCATTATACCTCCGAATACCCTGCACAGGTTCACATGTTGGAGTTCCAGGGGATTTTGTGTGAGCAAGAGAATCGCTGAACACCTTGCCATGGTGGGGTGGTCCACACATAACTGGTGGTCAGCTACGCCTTCGCCCACCACCAACTCTATGCATCAGGAATGAATAACTGGTCAACTATTCCATTCCCAATATCGACTGGCAAATAGACCAATACACGAATCATCATATGAATAAGCCAATTTATCGATGTTTTTCTCCTCCGTATCAATATTAACATCCAAACCAATTCGAATATCGTTATTCTACAGGAGGAGGCTTTTGAACAGAAAGATGAAAAGCCTGTGAAGGGAGATGGTCTTGAGCAATTGTTTTATGGTCAAATGAAAAGTTTAGTTGATTCACTGTTACCATCAACAAAAAATCAAAAACCAACGTCTGACAAGAAACCAATGTTTCCCGATTTTGTGAGTATTGCTTCATAAAGTTGAACTTCCTAACACTAAAGTGTGATTTCTCCATAAAATAAATGTTTTTTGCTCAACTGATATGCAACATGAAATAATATGTCTAATTGTATCACAAAATATCCCTTGAATTACATGTGAGTAAATATCGTACAATGTCTAGGATGGATTCTCGTGCTGGGCCCTCAGCAGTGATGTCCAGAACGAATCAAATACATTGTAGATTAGTTATATTCAATATAATAAATATTTGATTTAGGAACAATTTAGAACATTTTTATTTAAAAATTAGAGATTTTGAGTTGTCAGACAAATTGTTCCACTAGAGCAGGGGTTCTCAAACTTTTGGTGTCGCGGAGCCCTTGAAATTGTTGACTATTATTCACGGAGCCCCGAAATAAATGTTAAAATTGTAACTTTCAGATTAATATTCTTGAGCAAGTTAAAAGTACTTTACTCAATTTAAATGCTGAACCTTTTTTATTAGAGTTAATACAAGTCATAAATATATCTAAATTTCAAACATAAATTATATATACTAAAGCTGTAAATTTGACACTTGACAAACATACTAATAAATTCGGGTTCGAATCTATTCCCTTTTGACATTTTTGGAAGACTTAAAAGGCCGCTAATAATGTGCGCGATTGCATTTTGTTAAAATCGCCGATTTTTTCCTCAGCATGGCGGCGTGTATTTGAACCTACAATCTTTACGCCGGTGTTTATTCTCCGTAAATCAAAAATTTCCCTGGTATATATATACATGTATTGTTACACAATGACGACGTAAATTGCATTTTTGTTCTCGTGGGGAATTATGAGTTCAATGTGAAAAATATGTTACCATTTTATAGTCATCGGCGACGAACTGCTGAAAATAATAACTAATGAAGAGGTAGATCCGCAACTCAAATTTCTTGATTGAAAAGCGGCACCAAAATATTAAAACTTAAAATGGAAGATCACACGTTTGGTTTCAGCAGACTCACCTCAGATTGAAAACGCTTTTGTAGACATAGTAAATCACAAAATTTGCTGTTATGTTAGATTTTCATCGTAGTAAATGCGAAATCGTCAATTGTGCGTGCGTCAATTGTGCGTGCGATGTACCTTTTTTACCCATTTTGAAACTGCCGACGGAGCCGCACGCAATCAATTGTGAGCGCGATCCGCGATGTACCTTTTTTCATTCTGAAACTATCGACGTAGCCGTGTGCAATATAATAAATTTTAGCTGTTCGTATTTTGCCCAGACATTGTGATTTTTTAAACGGCGATATCTTGCTTAATAATAATCTCAAGTGCGGAAGAACAAATCAAGTTTGACAAATCCCAAGATCGCAAATATACGACTCCAATTTATTTATAGTTGACAGTTTATCACATATTTTATGTTATTAGAATGGTATTCTTTCATTTTAGTAATCCTAATAGTAATCTCGAATCAAAGGTGAGTAAAGATGAGCACAATTACATTTTAACGACGAGACACTTTAAATGCTCGCATCGGTCATGGATTGAATATTTTACGCAACAGAAATCTCGTCATCCGTTTTTTAATCGTGAATGTTGCGCGGAAATTGAACCACCTCCCTCTTAAGAATCCTGGCTGTGCTCCTGCTTACAGATAATGTCATTTTTTTTACTCCGTCTCTTTGCCGTATTTCGAGGCTATATTGTTGTTAGATTATATCAAAGCTGTTATTGCTTCTTTGAACAATTACAAAATTAGTCAGTATTTTGAAAAGTAATCGAATAGCTCGCGGAGCCCCTGGGTTTCTCTCGCGGAGCCCTGGGGCTCCGTACGGAGCACTTTGAGAACCTATGCACTAGAGAATATATGAAACTGCCAACATATATATATATATATGGTATTCACTATTCATATTATATATAAATGTCAGAAATGTCCAAAACCGAACCAATCAGTATTTCAAATAAATAAAAATAGTCTTTTTGAATATGAGATATTGAACATATTCTAAAATGGCTTTGTGGAGTTTAACAAGAGAAATTCACCAAGACAGACAACTGTAAATTCATCGATTTACGGTAATTTGGATATACAGAATAATTGAGATAAAGTTTGTTTTCATTAGTATTTGCTATTTTATTCTGTCAGAGAAGTTTACTAATTTTTTATTTATCATAAGATATTAAATCTTAAAAAGACATTTTCAAATTGGGATATTCTAAATTTTTCCTAAAATCAAAAATTTACTAAATTGAATATAACCAATTTTTATTGTATGTGCTATTCATATTACCGTATTATTTTCATTGGACAGAATCTGCGTTTTTCTCCATATTGTTTACGTGAATTAAAATATTTCAGTCAAAGTCCAAAGAAACCAATAAAGCAAATAGAAAACCTTTTGAAGCTGAAGCAATCAAACTTATTGAAAGATTTGTAGTGGAGTAAGTGGAATTTATGTGTATATGATGTATATGAAAAAAATGTTTTAATGAGGAAATGGAAAAATAAATGGACTCATCGTTTGTTAACTTCCCGAAAGTATTGATACAATTTTTTTTCAAATGTTTTTTCTTTCATAATAACATAGTATATTCGTTCATTCGCATATTCAAATATTGTAATATTAATATTACTATTCATTTATTCTGGTTCATAATTGTTTGCAATGTAAATTTATATCATTGCATATCTACAATGCAAGTGTATACATTTTTACTGTAAACTATATCTAACATTTTGCAAGCAATTGGCTCTGTGGTTGGCATATCATGCTGAAAGCTAATCTATTACCATGGGTTGATTTGAATTCCACAGAGTATGATTACGTGCAAAAGAATACTGCGTTCTTCTTGTCAGTTGGTTCATGCAAACGCTTGTTCGTTATAGCTTCTTTCACCATCAAGTCCATGCATCTGGAACAAATAACTGGTAAAGTTTTCCCATACCCTACATGGACTGGTAACGGGGTAAGAGGCTGTGTATCACCATATGCTTTAGCAGTCTTATTGAATTGCTTCACCCTGGGATAAATAAGAAAATTCCACTCGTACTCCTACTACTTTGAACTTACAAGAATATATATTAAACTTTTACATTGATTCATTCTTCTATCATTTTTCAGAGACAGATTACGAAGTCTGGATGCCTTCAAACAAAAACTACTTGTGATGAATGTTGCGGATTTATTAAAAAAGAATCAACATTTACCAACAGCTGATGTAGCAAGAAAGGTATAGCTGAATTACTATTTCAAGCTTTTTTTAAGCTTCAGATCAAATGCACCCAAGTTCAACACATATTTGCTTCCTGTAAAACAATCAATCAAACAAATCAAAACAGGGTTATTGCAGATCGACAAAATCCATAAATAACTATAATGTAACAAAGAATAAGGAAGTGCTATGTGGAACAATGATTCAAAATTATGATGTCATGGTTGTGCTAGCAGACAACAATGTTATAGTGATAATTTCCTATAACGATAAAAGTGAAAGTTATAGATTAGGTTAAGTTATAGAAAGATTACAGCATTTTCTAATCAATATCTCAATATCCTAAATATAGAGTATACTTGGTTGAAGATCATAAATGAAATAGTACAACAAATTTTATCAAAATCAAAATTCAAACTAAGTTTATTACTTATCGATTTTAATCGGTAAGTATGTTGATAGGTATTTGTCTGTCTGTTGTCTGTTAAGTGCACGCGATATCTCACGAAAGCGAGTTTGAATCTGCTCCAGATTTTGCATGTGCATTCATCTTATCTTGGACCAGAAGCCTATTGATTTTGGGCCAATTATGTCGTATAATTAGCGAGTTATTAATTAATTAGTAATGGGACAGAAGGTGTCACTATGGAGTAAGAGCGTTGTTTTGGGGGATCCCTTAACTTTCGATCGATAAGTCTTCGGTCTCTGACCGATATTCTCGTCTAATTTTTGATGCTAAATTTGTTTACTATTTTTTTATTTCAAGATAGAGAAATATGTTTCAACTTTTGTTGGTGCATTGGAAGATGCTTGGCAATCACAATTTGATTTGGATCATATTGAAAAAACAATGGCAGATTCCCTCACTAATCAGTTAATGCGAGAGGTTGAAAATATGCCGGTTGGTTTAGATTCAGAGAAAGAAAAAGAAGAGCAATCAGGTATTAACTTTTGCTAAACATTCTGATCAGACAATTAAGGAGGGTTTCATGTGGACAAATTTTGTCGCTTTTGCGCTGGTTGTATTTGTTACTGTACGGACTCTGTGCTGCAGTTCCCATGGTTACTCCACTAGCCAGTGCTAAGTGTCGTTTTCTGGGAATATACAATCGCCTCAACATACTTACCGGTAATATGCAAACTTTTGTCAAAATTTACTGTTCGATTTTCTCTGTTTATGCTAGTAGGCCTTACGGTAATTACAGTTAGGCTTATCACAGGTGTCACTGCTTGATAGCCAATATTAGTTTTTACTCCCTTCACCCTGAAATGCCATTGTGTGTACGAAGTGTATTTTCTGTATGGTGGGAAAATAAGCTACGAATTACTGATTGTAGTAGGATTTTTACTTCAAGATTCGGAGAATCTCTGATAAACAGCAATCCCATGGCGGCTCGAGTAGAGTCGCATGCCTCCCCAACACTGGGTATTACGACGTACTCACATTGGTATGATCTATGATGATTTCTATAAAGTATAATTACATATCAACTCTTTGATACCATTCACGTAATCTGTATCAATGTGCACAGTTCTTTTTTCAATATGCAAAAGTGAAATCACTGAAAAACTCTTTTTTAGAGGAGTGGCGTAATTGCGGCAACTACTTTAAAATCTGTTGTATGGGTATTTTCTATTTGAACCCCCCTTTTAAAAAATCCTGGCTGCTCACAAGATATATATATTTGCTTTAACAGATACACCGAAGAAAAAGCCTTCAGTTCATTTGAAAATTCATAAAATCAACTTGGATGATCTTGAGAAAGCGAGCGAAACAGATGAAGATATTGATCCTTCATGGAAGAAACTTGAAGAAGATATAGGAAAAAGCCTTGAAGAGGCTGGCTTTGAATCTGAAGGTATCTCAAAATTTATCACTATCCACATGCGTGGGTGTTCGAAAAATATCTATCAAAAAATTTTTTTGTGGAGGCTAGGGTTGAATTTGGTTTGAATTGAATACTTCCTGGAAAAAATTTTCCATAAATGGAAATTTCCGAAATAGAAATTTTTCAGTAATTATATGAGTATTTTTAATTTAAATTATGAGAAATTCATAAATATTATATTGTAATCTATTTGATTTATCCATGTACAGTGGTTCCCAAACTTTTTAGAGTTGCGACCTACTATTTATTACCACAGCTTATGGCGACCCATTTACCTTTAATAACTTAATAAAACATTGATGGAGGAAACAAATTGACATTACACAGAACACAGCAATGGCTAATCATCGCAAAACTACCGTGTTTCCTCGAAAATAAACCTGGCTTGAAAAAAAGATCTAATTCGAATTTTTAAAATGATTATGTTCATTAAAAAATCTCGTGATTTTCTACAATGAAATTATATTTTTGATAAAGAACCCAAAAGGTCTCTTCCACAGAAAACTAGTGTTATTCTTCAAAATAAATCTAAATCCTGTCTAAATTTCGGGGAAACACTGTAAGAAGTGCTGTACAGTGTACAAAACTGCTATGCGTGAAAATTCACATGGTCATTCTTTGTGTAGCAAATTTTGTTCCTCTGAGAAGTTCGTGAAAAGGAAACTTTCAGAGATTAGAATTTAAATTCAATTTTATTTTTATTTTTTGAAGATTTACGTATTCGAGTCAGCACCGATCCTAATACCCAGTATAATTAATCGAAGCTTTCCACATCTTTTCACGACCCACTAAGATTCCTTTGGCGACCCACCAGTGGGTGCGACCCATAGTTTGGGAACCGCTGATTTATGTTGTTATTACATGGACATAGAATCCATACATTTATATTTATATGATATTGAACTGATAAAGTTGTTAGTTTTTGTTAATTCGATTTCCATTGAAATTTTTATTATCTGGTCCAAAAAATATCATTTTCAAGTGTGTTCAAGTACGTTTTCATTATGTTCCCTCTCACATCCTTGCTCCAAACAAGACAGTCACTTTATTTGAGCAATTATTTTTCGGGGTATTTGAATCTTTCCGGTTCAGTATTGTTATTTATAACATCATGGGTTTTCCTTTTTCAGTCAATTTGTTTTGGGTTCCTTCTATCTTCAATCTAATTTTTTTTTTCAGATAATCATATTGAAATCAGAGTCGTTACAAGCCATGATAAATTGGGTGACGTTATTACATTAAGTACAGAAGAAGGAGAGAAGTTTCGAGATATGTTACTTGAACTTGTGGTGAGTTCTATTTTGATTCTAAATTCATCTATCTAAGTTATAGCAAATTGGGAAGTTCCTAATCCAAAGAATTAACATTCTAAATTTCTGTTATCATTTCTAAAATTTGATTTAAAAATTTTAATGTGGCTTATGGCAAATTTTAGAAACTGTACTTTTATTCTGGAAGATATAAAAACACTATTTCAGAGGTTGGCAAACTGCGGCCCACGGGCTAATTACAACAACTAAAAATTTCTTTTTGGTTCTCGAACGACCTCACTTTTAATGCATAAAAACAAAAAATGCTCATAAATTTATTAGAATCTGCAGACCGATATATGACGTAGCTGTCGTAATAACTGAACCAATTGCTTTAACATTTACAGTGATTAGAGATTGTTGTTGTCACTAAGAAGGCTTTTTTTTTTATTTGTTCGTAAATTTCTTGTAAGATATGATATTCCATCCAAATGTCCACTGTTTCATTTTTATTCATGGGAACATGTTTTGATTACACCATGACGACCTTCTCCACATTTTTATGACATTATGACGACTGTCTTCGTTTTGATCTTGCAAACTCATGCCTGGTGTTCAGGCGAGGTCGTGAACACTGCGGTACCAGTAGTGTACTGTGAAATGTGAATACATACATAGAATATAGTACACATACATAGTACATAGAATATAGGTTATTTAGTGTCTTTATATATATTTTTTTTTTATCTTTCTCAGGCAGGGGAATCGGCCTTGAACAATGAGGTCAAAAAACAAAAAACTCTTCATAATAATTATAACTTAGTTTGGAAAAGGGGTGATAATGGATTTACGTCGTTAAGTACTTTTGATGAAGACAATCAAGAAGATACGGAAGGTCATGTAAGGTCACCAAAATTATAGCACCATGGACAATAACTACGGTAATAATATTCAGTCAGCCACAAGGAAATTTTGCTGCTTTTTTCTTTCTACTTTTCTGCAGGTTTTAATAAACTTGCGAAGTTTGATGACCTTTATGTCCTACAGAGAATATTTCCTACTCTATTAATAATAATTTGCAGACCACCGTCTTGCCAACCACATTTTTCAATGAGAAAACAAGTTTTGCAGTATTTATGAAACTGAGATTGGCCAATTTTCACTACTCATAGATTTTGTTTGCGCAGCTGGAACTTGTCTTGTCATATTGTTCTACCTTATCTTTTTTGGAGCAAACTTGACCTCATAGTGCCTTCACTCAAAAGCTAAATTAATAACAATTGTTCCTCAACTTGAAATGTCACTGGTAAAAAAATTGTAAATTTGTCATAATGTCAGGCCATCTTTTTATTTACTTTGATTTTTCTCCTTACTACCAAAGTATTTTACAAATGGGCAAATACTATTGTTTAATTGATTTTTATTTATATCATATGTGGGAATGACTTTCCATCTATTTGTCATATGTACTACCAAATTGGTGTATTGTGTGCATGTCATCCATTTGAAGTCTAGCTGGTTAACAGAAAGCGTTTAATTGTCATGGTTAAGTCACCATAGACTGGCATATGCATCTTTATGACGTAAACAAATTATCAAAATCAGTTTTTTGTTTTAACACTTACAAAAGGAATGTATTTGTAACCATACCTATAGAGTACCTACATACAAAGTATCTATGTACCAAGCATTTGGCCTAAATAAGTCCTGTTTTTTGAACAATATTAACTGAAAATAGTAGGTGGAAAATATATTCTGAAATATGGGCAATCCTTCATTGATTTTTGAATGCAATTCTATTTTTTTTATGTAATGCAATTTCAGTCATTTTTTTCCGGATACGCAGGTGATATGCTTTCATGCAACAAAATTTCAGTGGCTGAATATGATAAATATTTCGAAGGTGGTGGCTGGCGTTTGAACGAAAAAATCAAAAATATACTAAAAATTTAAAATTTATATTTTTTGCTTCTCTACACTGTCATTTTATTTGTATATAATTATGAGATTTTTAAATATGTGAGTCTTAGGATGCGGAAATAATTCAAAGACAAGAGTGATAATCTATGATGTGAATCTGTGTGAAAAATTAGAAAAAATAAATTAGCATTTTAAAAACTACTACTTAAAAGTCCTGAAAATTTGTAATGATTGGTCTATTTGTTGCGGAGAAACGGATTTTTTCACGACAACAACAAACACTCCAAAAAGAACAACAATTTAGTGAAATATTCTCTGAACAACAAACACTCCAAAAAGAACAACAATTTAGTGAAATATTCTCTAGGTTCACTTCGTATCCGAGCATGTATATTTATTTGTGAATTGGGTTGCGCGAGACTAACTCCCTATCCTTCCTGTATGTTAGTGGATTCGTATAATACGAAGATGCTGTAGCAGAAATAAACATGACTATCCCGTGCAATCCAAGAGTTGGCTGCACACTAACACATGTATTTCTGTAACAAGAAATACGTTTGTGTTAGTGTGCAGTAGGACTCTTGAATTGCATGTAGATTTAAAATGCAAAAATCCTAGTACTATCATGGCTTGTGATCTACCTTCAGGAATATCTGATTTCTATTATTGACTTAAATAAAATAGATTTTTTTATTATTTTTTCTTGCATGTTAAAAGTAATTTCGGTGTTGGCAGATATGTCATGGACAAATATTTTCGATGTGTGATATCCTAATTCACTCCTTTTATTCTCTAATTCTTGTGATCTCTTGTGTGATTTTTTCAATCTTGTTCCGATTTATGCAAGATGTCATTTATTGTTCTAAACGAGGTTTTTCTGAAAATATATTCTGGTTCGGGAAAGATGTTTGTTGGTCTTTTTTGAATTTTATTGTTCAAAATTTTTTTTCTGCATTTAGTATTATTGTAATACGAATTCATGGATATATTATTTATAAGATATTCAAACTGTGCCAACGCCCGAGTGCGAGTTGTGTTTGGCACTAGCTAAATAAGGATCCATTAAAGATTGAACAAATAGCAGAAACAGAATTTTTATGCGTAGTGAGGAAGGATTAAAGCTATCTAAAATAGCCAAAGGGAGCAATTTGTCGAAAAAGCTTGGGAACCAACCAACCACTAGTGTAATCTGTACAGGAGTAAAGCGAAAAAGTCATAAAGAATGTGTTCCATGGCAATGAAAGACTGAAATTGTTAGAACAGGGGTGAGCAACATTTTTAAGTAGATCGATGGGCCATATAACCTTCAGACATCTAGCAAGGCCACACAAAATGTTCAGTTTTTCCTCCAGAGAAGATCCTGCGGATAGGATACTGCTTTGCCTGGCAATGAAAAAAGACACTGGGCGAAACAGCAAAAGATTTAACGCCGACAAGAGCAAATAATATGTATTTTTACCTGTGTGAGCGAATTATTAATCATAGACTGTCAGATTTAAGATTGATGGAAAAATCTAAGTGTTGACAAGGGCCACCCTAAATGGCTTGGCGGACCAGGTTGTGGCCCGCCTGTTGCACACCCCGATGAAAGAAGGTATTACCCTCAAAACTTTCATGGCCCTAAAAACTCTTGTAGCCCCCGCTTGTCAATAAAAATACCTAGCTTGGCTTCTATTATCTTCGTATAATCAGTTATTTTATGCACCACTTCTGGCAAAAAGAATCTATCAAATGAGAACCAATGCATCACAGTCAAAGAATTACTCAACAAAGAGTTGTTCAACTTTAAACTAATGTAGTCATGGGGAATGGTACCAAGTGAACGCCTTTGTTCGTGGCTCCCTAAGAAGGTGGAGGGCCCAGTTTGATAAACCATGTCGGGAATGATCAATGATATATTTTGAATAATTCTTTAAATAATAATCTCCCATATGGAATATTTAAAAACGGCACAGGTCTGAAAAATAAACATGTACATTTCATTGTATATCATACATTGTATATTTGACATGAACTGTTTAAGATTGTTTTCTGCAGTTCTCAGAAGTTTTGCAGTATGGACATCAGATACCTATTGAGCAGGTTCATGTCGTTTTCAATGAATTGGTGCAAATTATTTATGAAATTATCATGGCATTGAGTAAATTTAGAACTTATTATCTCTCTCTCTCAATGCATGAGGATTGGAAAATTCTTTATCATGAACTGGCTATCAAAATTTGGAACTATTCACTCTGTTGAGTTAAGAAAAGGCCACTCTAATCTCTTCTATTCCAAGAACACCCAATAATTAAAAACAACAACCAAACAAATAGATCTCTAAATAAATCTATATTATTTTTGTAACAAAATAGACTAAACACAGTAACAATATATGAACAATTGAAGACGTGCAACATTGATAATAATAAACGAATGGAACTGTCAATATTTGAATCCAGTCTTTCACAAAAACAGCCAATGTTCTATTTATCATCTCAGTTGTTTACTGGTATCCATATGCTGAAGCAACAGCAGGTGCATTCCCACAGTATTGTTGAATGAACGTCAGAACGTCGTGAATTTCATATGATGGAGATATTTTTGCTGATGATAAAACAAATCATATTAATATAAATGCTGTTTGAATAACAATCTTGCTTATACATTTAAATGCAGTTTTGTTTATCAAAAAGTTAGAGCGTTTCCTCTTTTGACCGAGCTGTGAGTATGAGTTTAGCATGTAGTAGTTATTGATATCGAAGCCCTGTTTTAAACTCATCGTTAGAGCAGAAGTAGAAATTTGGATGCTTTGAAGATATAAGACTTTTATTGGCAGTAATCGATGTTAAGCAAAATTTAGCTTGTATTTTCAAACTCTTCGGAGTCTAAAATTTTACCAGCAGTCAGAATTTCACACCTTATAAATGGTGATAAAACAATTCAAAATCTCATACAGAAACTCAAAATATAACAAGTTTACTATAAATTATCAGCAGACGAATAAATTTTTGTGTTTATACGTTTCTGTGGTCAAAATTAACTTCACCTTGGATTCAAAATTCCATCTCGCCAGGACCTGGGCTAATTTTTAAATGACTTTCTTTGACTGCCCTTTGGACTAAAATAATTGTTGAAAATAAAAATTCTGCAAAACGGCTTTTTAAAAGCTTACCTGCCATATTAAATTTCTGCCAATCTTCTGCATTTGCTGATTTTCCTTTGACTTTAAATTCAACTTTATTTCTCAACACTGGATATCCAGATATAATACATGGTAGTGATTTCATATTAGTGGTATGTGCGATTAAATTGGCAACATACGTGTCTCGTTCGTCAACTGGAAGTTCTTGTTCCACTCTGTATTAAATGAATATAGTAGATTTATAATGCATCCAATTTTTTTGATTCTTAAAGGCAGAGTTCGATTGAAAAGCTTAGTTGCGGTTACGGTGCCTAAGCTATTCAATCGTAACCGGTAATGAGAAAAAATTGTGCGACTAGTTCAGATACCATTTGCGAAAAAGCAGAGAAGAATAATCACAAAAATTTTGTCAAAGTCTTATATACTTTTGATAATTGTCGCAATGGTTAGTTAGAGCCGTTTTTGAACTGGCTCAAGAGTCGGATGTATACGGCATTTTCAGCTTCTACAGCATTAGTTATGATCAGGGATGGCCAAAATTGAATATTTCACTATTTCGAATACATTCTGAGAAAATATTTTTGAATAAAGATTATCGATTTCATAAGTTAATGTGGAAAATTACATAAATCATTATCTTCATGTTGATCACATCTAAAACGACGTAACTGAGGGTTTGTTACCAGTTGAGATATTGCATTTATTATATGCTTGTGTGACGCAGGGGGGTAGTTTGTGGGTCAAACCCCACCTTCCCCCTGATTTTTAAATAAAAATGTTCTAAATTCAAAAATTTATTATGTCAAATTCGATTCGTTTTGAACATCTCTGGATATGAAACATAAAATGACTTAAGAGGCATCATTGTGCCCAACTGATTATCACGTCTTACTTTTGATCCATAGAAACAGCAAGAACCCATTCTCGAACTTCTTCTCTTTTGTCCTCAGTCAAGAAATGTTTTTCAGGTAGAGGAACTTCAAATGGGACATCGGTGTCTTGGAAATCAGCATTATCCATCATGTCCAATGATCCTTCCTCTATTGCTTCTGACAAATCAAGGTATCGATTCCAAAACACAAATGCCATATTGTTCCACTCGACAGCGCGACAATAGGCTCCAGCCTAAAATAAATATGATTGCTGATTTTTAAAATCCTACATATACAAAAAGTCTTGTTACAATTTAAATTTAATTATCACCGTAGCCAGGGGAATTGTAGATTGAAACGATTTTTAGACCCTCAAGACTCATGAAACCACACGTTTTCTGGCATTTGGCCGGACCCGCCAGCTGTTTTGACCTAACTTGACAAATATAAATTCAGAACCCCCGGCTACACCCTGTGCCTTCCAACACGCAAAGCAGTGCTTGATATGTTATGACAGTGATAACAGTCTGCGATTGGTTGTCATACACATGATCGCTTGCGGTTTTGTAGCGTCGGCTTATATGCAAAATTTTCTAAATTCTTTGTTTTAGGGGGTTGGCTCATACGCGAGATCGGCCTATATGCGAGGATAATACGGTAAGTCCGTAACTATATATATGGTATCGAATAAATTCTCACTCGAAAATCAAATATTTTAAGATTGTATGAATAACCTTCAATATTATGCCTATACTTACCTCATAAAATGCTTTATCTGCTGGAATTAAGGTTGTATATCGCAATAACGATGTTGATATTTTTGCAGCAATTTCTGAAAGTGTGTTTTGATTTCCACAAGCAGATCTCACAGAATAATAATGTGCTATTTGCAACTGAGTTTCAAAGCCCTGATGATCAGGTGTACCATTCTCCTGCAAAATAGAGTTATGAAGTAGTTGTACAACTAATATGTAGATGACTTTTTCACTGTGAACAATTTGTTGTTCAATATGATATGGAGCATCACAAAATGAAGTCACTCAAAGCGTTTACTCCAATGGCATTATAATAGTCTTCATAATTTCAATTTTGATACAAAGTCAGTTCTCAATATATCTCAACCCTTTTTTGTTTCATTTTTTTCAGTGTTGTTTGAGTTTTTTATCTCATTCAATATACCTGTACGGCTCAATAAACTATATATGATGTAATTAAACCACTTTGTAATCTTTATGAACACCAGTACATAATTTAAATAACACTCAAATCGGTTTATATCAAACTCATCCTATTTTTCTTAGCTATGTACCTTCAATCATCAAAGCTACCAATTAGATCAAACCGAGATGAAAAAATGAATAATACCTCCCAAAATATTGAGAGTTATGCAGAATGAATTCTCAAAACAAAACAATTTGCTGTTAGCTGATACGGAAAAACACCAAAATTTCCACCAAGTGCATAGAAAATTATTCCACAAAACTTTCGTTATAAAACAAAAAAAAGGGAATATAATATCACTGAATTTTGAATGTATATGATTTTTATATAATCTCCTCTTTGATGTCTTATGTTTTGATATACTTACATTGGATGATTCCATATTTTTACACAAACTGAACAACATATTTCTCAAATTAGCCCATGTTTTATATGATTCTGCTCCTGAGTCTGGATATGCAAAGACATCTTGAACTACTCGCTTATATATGTTAAAATTTTGTGGGTTAGCTGGAGCTCCATGTTGCACATACAATTCCATTGCTTCCAATGTACTGTTCTCTTTTATCAAATTTGCAGCGTACATCGCAACATACTTATGTAGAACCTGAGTAGTAAACATCATCGACATCTTAACATATCATAAAAGCAAACTTCACAGTATTATAAAAAAAGAGATTTGTGTGGCAATCGCCTAGTGGTTAATTGTCAGACCTAACTGTCTGTGTTATTAAAATATCGAGTTCCAATCTCATGCCCACCATCTCACTAAGGGTGTAAAGGAATGCTCGAATCACAAAAAAACATGGACCTTCCAAACTATATATAGTAGCTCCTTACTTGATTGCTTATGCAGAGCTTTGTTCAGAGAGGCGTAAATAGGGATGCACAAAACAAAAAGAAGATTTCGATTCATACAAAATTGAATATTTTCGATGTGGTAGAAATATTTCCATTTCAATATTTGTTGTTTTGAGAATTTAAAACCTAATGTTTGAGACAAACTATGTCTCTCATTCAACAGCAGCCAAATCACAATTTTCACTTTTTTGTTTTGGATAACTTAAATTACCTTGAATCCAGCTTTCTCTGCTGTCTCGATACATTTATCCCATTGTCCTCTTTCAACATACATGTCTAATGCTGTTTCAACATCAACCGACGCCATTGTTTTTGTGTCGCCCTGATGCTTAAGATGGTCCTTGTATCTGTCATCAACATAAGATTCAAGTTGGGGAGCAAATTCCTTTGCCACACGTTTTGCTTTTTGGTAATCCCTTCCTTGTATAAGAGCATCAATTGCTTCTTTAATCAGATCAACATTTATGTACAATTCTGCGGCTTTACTCTGCTTTTGAATTTGAATTAATCTCGGACCAACGATTTCAACAACTCTAACCGCTTTATCTTGGTTTAAAAATTTCAGAGCCAGTTCTGCAGCTTTCATCCAACACTTTTCCAGAACTCTAATATCGCTTGTCATGTCTGATGTTATTTTACAATAACAAGAAATTGCTTGTGCGTATTCCCCTTGTCCTTCCCAATCCAAAGCTTGCTTTATGATGCCTTCAGGGCCACTTGGACCTTTGTGTGCCATCTCAACATCATATTCGGCTTGCATTGCGGCCAATTTATTTGGCAAATATTCTTTAGTAATACGAAGTGCGTCTTGCCACATCCCAGCATCTTTGTAATACTTCACAGCTAAGTCAGCGCGCTGAGCACGGAGTAAAAATGCTTCCGCTCGTTGGAAATCTTTTGCTTCGAAAGCAACGCGAGCTTGTCCAATTAATACATCGTTTACAGAACCAGGATCGTGTTTTTGTGCAACTCTCTGAGCATTATCCCAATCTTGGTTGTGTACGTACATAAGAACAGCTTCTTTTGGTTTCTCTGCTTTGACAAATTCACTTTCAGCTTCTGGGAATTTTCCCTCATCTTCCAAAAACATGGCGTTTTTCAGATGTATATCACCCATTTTTGATTTCATTCCAGTCTTTGCCAAATCAAACGCAAAATCAAAAGAACAATTTTCTGATGCGTAATCGATTGCAGCTTCTAATAGACCAAACCGAGACAATAATTTTACAGCGGAATCTCCTCCAAGTGATTTTGCCCACAGATAAGCTACTTGTTTATGTGCAGTTGGTGTTCCAGAAGATTTTGCCACTCTGTAAAATGAGAAATCAAAATGAAATCATAAAAAATAAGCTAAGTCTAAGTCCTGGGTGCTCAAAGTCAAAATAGAAAAGATAATATATCTTTTTTATGCCGGGAAGGGGAAAGTTGATAAGATGGCTTACTTATTTGGTGTACCACCGTCTCTCGTCCAGTTACCAGTTGATGTTGATGATGTTGGGTATTTGATTAATTAGCCAGTTATTTATTTCAGATGCATTGACTTAATGGTGGAGGAAGCTGTAACCGAACAGTGGTTATGACATAAACCGCCCTACAGCAGTGAGGAGTCCTCTCGCATATATTGTAATTGGTCAGTATGGGTCTCGAACCTGCTAGTATGCTCTGTTGCGAGTACATACACCGCATTTGATCATGCAATGATATATGATGGGACAATGATAATTACGAATGCATGTTAGATTTCTAAATTTCAAGCCCACTGGCCCCTCAGTGTATGGGCTTTGCTACATGAAGTCTTATTCACAAACCATAAATACATCTATGACTAATGCTTGACAAAAATCTAATCGCACAGGAACTATCGATATTGAATCTCCATTTTCGAAATTTGAATAAATTGTAAGCAAGCACCTGTAAGCATCTTCCCACATATCTTTCTGTCGATACATATTCACAGCAGCCTTCCAATCACCACCTTCAACATAATGATGTTCAGCACGACGCAATGAATTCTCTCCTTCTAATTCTTTAGCAAGATGAATATGGGTGTCCTGCATAAAAAAGAGAAAAAGCTAAGTGTTAATTATTATCAGTGTACTCAGTGGCATATCTTTGTAAAGTGGTGCCCATGGCAAAGTTTGAAATTGCGGCCCCTTGATCGCTGACCGACAATTTATAACGGCTGTTAATTAAATTACGATATCAGAGGCTGGAATTGATTGTAAATCATCCTCGACTTCATAGCCCTGTCTAAACCTATAACCCATGTTCTTAACTTATCAGTGTGAGTTATTATCTGAATATTTCAGAGTTACAAACTAAATGAAAATTACCTGTAATAGGTCTGAGTGATATTGTTCGACCAGTTTAATCATATCATCATATCTTCGTAATTTCTTGTGCATTGTTATAGCCAGATCTGGTTCATCCACAGTTACATATAATCGTTCCGCTTCTTTGTATTTGCCCTTTGCCTCTTGTTGTTGTGCACTGTTAATATACAGCATTGTAATTTCCTCAGGCTTCATGCATGTTTGTGCAAGAGCATATGCTTCTTCCCATTTCTCCGATGCTAGAAGTAGATCCACAGCCTCCTTTCTTGACCCTGCTTTCATGAAAAGCTGAGCTGCTGTGGCTTGATCCTGTGATTGTGCATAATATTTTCCAATCTTGTGGTAGAATTTCGCAGCCATTGCTGGGTCTTGTCCTTCCAAAATAACAATAGCTTTTCGAAATTGTCTTGCTCCTATAGCAGCCTCAACTGCTTTTTCAGTTGCTCCGGCTTCAATGTAGTGGTTAATTGCAGCATCGAGTTGTTTTTGAGATGAAAGATGATCTCCCCATTCCTCCTCAAGACGAACCACATCAGAGGGAAACGAGTGTCGCGCAAGTTCGACTGCTTTTCTGTACGCATTGCCTTTTCTGTAGCATTCCAGTGCTCTTTGATTATTTGCCGTTTTTTCAAAAAGCTCTCCTGCTTGTTCATGTAGGTCATACTTCAACAACGCAGAAGCAATTTGTTCCATTAAGCTTCGATTCGACATCAAATCTGATCTTGAATAAGCCAATCTTGCTGCTCTCGCTGGCAGACCCGCTTTCATATATAAAGAAATTGCCGCGTTCCAGTCCCCTTGCTTTTCTTTCAAACCCCCTGCTGCCTCATCTTGATTAGTATCGAGCAACCATTTATAATATTCTTGACGTAAATTGTCGAGGTCAGGATGACCTTTGGCTTCTGCAACAGCGATAGCTTCATTCCACATTTGTATACTTTTATAAAACTGAATGCATTCTTCCACTGCTCCATTTTCAAGATAGATTTGTTCTGCCGTTTTGTATTGTTTGTTCAGTATAGCAAGCTTGGCTTGCACCGGAAAATAGGTAAGACCATTATTTTCTGTTTCTGCTTCATAACGATCTATCATTTTATTGATTTCTCTCAGATATCTTGTTTTTGTCACATTCCCTAGAGCAGCATAACATCTTTCAGCAATATATAGATGTTTTCCCTCCAAGGCAAGCTTACTTAATGTTCTCCACATAGCTTCAGTTTCTGGGGATGGAGGGAGAGATTCGATGTAAGCAATCGCTCTTCCATAATCTCCATCGTCGATTGCAGTACCAAATTCAATTTGTCCCTCGTCCAAAGGATATGTTATTGTATTTACCCCCTCTTGAACTAGAACAATAGTGCTGCCTTCATCTCTTTCCATATCTACGATGTCACCTTTGATAGGAATCATGCTCAGCTTTTCCGGTGTATCAATGTTATACCAAACACAGAGATTTCCTCGATTTTGTCCAATAAGTACATCGCTTTGAGGTACCCATTGGACATACGAACAGTAATTGAGAAGTGTAGTTTTTGCTTCGCTTTCTAAATCGAAAAGATGAAGACCAAGCCTTTTGTCTCTGAAGACAAGTTTTCGAGCGGTTTCGTTTAGTTCAAACCAATCCAATTTTGAGCTGTGATGAATCGTTGCCACATTAAAGCCAGTCAATAAATCCAACACAGTGACTGTTTTTGCATCTGCAAGATAAGCCATTTTCTTGTTGTCTGCTTCACCCCTTCCTTTCGTTGGCCTTCTTTCATTTAATCGAACACTAACAAGATGTGGATTCATGAATTCAGTTCTGACAGATCCAAGAACTACGTTACTACCATATTCAACAATAGACAATTCACCAGCATTAAAAATCATACAACAATTTTCATTTTCAAAGAAAAACTTCTCGTTACCACCTGTTCCTTGCCAAGATACCTCAGACAGCTTATTTTCCAACAAATCACCAAGGAGTAATGTGTCAGAAGTATGAGCCACAATATACCTGTCATTGCCAAGAATTTTCACATCCTCAACTTCGTAGCCAAAGTGAGATTTCAAAACCACCCTTGTTCCTGAAGTTAAATTTCTGATGACAACTTGCGATAATCCAACGTATGTTATTTCAAACTTATTCCGAACTATTGTTCTCTTCAAACAGCAATCAAATAATTCAACTCCTCCACACAGCGTGCCAGCACAAACTTTCGATCCATCTTTTTTCCAAGCAAGTGCAGTAATCGTATAAAGATTCTCAATATCTTTCTGTTTTCCCTCATCCCACGCTGCTCTTCTTGGACTCCAATTGTATACTCGTAATCTGCAAATAAACACAATAAAAAATTAAAATGATAAGAAAATGATAATGATAAAAAAGAGAGAAACGCTATATCATTATAGGCAGTGATCAGATTTAAAATTTTGTATTGAAATCATAACAACAGGTTCCATAATTTAAGAAAACCATCCAGAACTTATAGTTACAATAAATAAGATTCGCTAATTATCACGCCATTCCGAGAACAAGTTGTGAATGAGTCCACAATGCACTGTAAAAAAATGTCAGTGAAAAAAATACTATCCTACAATCATACATCGGAAAAATATTTGCCATTATAATTGCACATATATTAATACAGAAAATATCTCACCTATTATAGCTTCCGAAGATGACACTCTGTCCACTTGGACTCGTTGAAGCCACAGTGAATTCCTTTTCAGTTGTGTCTCTGGAATAATCAAAATTTTGAATCACACGAGCATCTTTGCCATAAACAATGACTCTTCTATCGCACCCGGCAGCAACAATTGAATTTGTACCCCAAGCTAGGGCATATGGGGGGCAAGGATGGGTGATTATCTTTCCTTGAGACTCTCCAGAACCTTCATCATCAAAGAAATAACGAACAATGGTACCATCTGCATGACCAGATATTATACCTTTTCCTGATGTATTACAACAAACAGACACAGTGTAGGATTCCATTCCATAAATGGTTGACGACTTATTATTTCTGGTGTTAGCAAGTCGAACTTTACCTTCTGACAAGCCAAAAACGATAGCATTATCCATCGGCCAAATGAGACAAGTAACAGAACTTGTTTGAACGAATTTATTGCAAATAACTTTTTTATCGCCCCATTCATCTCCGATCTTATACACATAGATGATGTTATCAGTTTGACCGACTGCAAGTTTACTTGAGCATGGTGAGAATGCGATTCCTTTTACAACATAACTCTTTTTTCCATATTTTGAATCTAAGGGCTTCGTGGAGAATTTGTCTCTTCTTTCTCCGTTTTCATCATACAAAAGAATGACACGATCCACAGTACAAACTGCTAGTTTAGCATTATTAGGAGCCCATGCCATACAACATATTTTAGCTGCCCCAACTTGCGCATTAAGTAATGGTTTTAAATGCTTCAACTGCATTTTAATACTATTTTAGAAAATACTTTTATATAAAAAAAAAAGGAAATTATAAAGAATTTTATGGCTAAATATAATATATTTTTAAACATGGCACCTGGGGCACACAGTACGGCACACTTTTCAAATTGAGCGACATTGTCTTGTTTCAGAGAATGCCCTTTGCTGATGAACAGACACCCCTCCTTTTGGGGACGTATGGACATTGTTGTCCCTCAATATCGATAAAAATACAGTAAAATGAAGTTGCGTAGTAAACAAAAAAGCGCAATCTAAAAACATCATCATTGAATTCATCCGAAAAATATTCCGGTTTACAGAAGGAAAATTTTGTTCACATGATGGCCGCGATTAATTTAGAGCAGCGGTTCCCAAACTATGGGTCGCGACCCACTGGTGAATCGCAAAAGGGAACTTAGTGGGTCGTGAAAAGATGTAGAAAGCTTTGATCAATCATACTGGTTATTAGGATCGGTGGCGACTTGAATACGTAAATCTTCAAAAAAAAAAAAAATTAAATTGAACTTAAATTTTAATCTGTCAAACTTTTCTTTTTACGATCTTCTCAAAGGAACAAAAATTTGCTACACAAAGAATGACCATGTGGCTTTCTCACGCATAGCAGTTTTGTACACTGTACAGCACTTCCTACCGCGTTCCCTGAAATTTAGACAGGATTTAGATTCATTTTCTTTTGAAGAATAACACTATGGTTTTTTTTTGGAGATCTTCTGATTTCATTTATCAAAAATAAAATTACATTGTAAAAAATCCCAAGATTTTTTAATAAACAGTTTATAAAAAACAACGTCCATTGTTTTTATTTGTATTTCCTATACAAAAATCAATGACAAATATCATAATTGTGATTGTGACATTACACAATCTTGAATAGTGGTGTGATCTTCACATTACCTCAGGTCATTGAACCTTTCCTCTCCCACACATTTTAAATTTATTTTAAGGGTAGGGTTTAATTAAAATCAATTTTGAAATTCAAATTAGGTCTTATTTTCAGGCAATGTCTTATTTTCGAGGAAACATGGTAATTTTACGCTGATTAGCCATTGCTGTGTTCTGTGTTATGTCATAAATAGTTAAATGGGTCGCCATAAGCTGTGGTAATAAATAGTGGGTCGCAACTTTAAAAAGTTTGGGAACCACTGATTTAGAGTATTATCTAGACTAGACAAGTATGGTGCAATATGACGCATCCGTCGTTGTGCCAGACGACCCTTGTTTGTGAGACACATGAAGTGTTTGTTTTATTTAACCAAATGACGGGACATTCTCGGAATTTGAAAACTGCGCCCTACTGGTAAGGAGTGGTACTTTTTCGCTACAGGAGTGGTGACTCCTCTACGGCCCATGGGCCGGGGCCACGACCCATCTAATTGGGCCACATGAGCCGTGGCCCATAGCTTGATGGGCCACGGCCCCATCAGGAAAAATTCAATTATCTTAACAAAATTTTCAATTTTTACCAAATTGTCAATATTCAAACCAAAAAAATATACTCCTGTAGTATGTGTACCAGGTTAGGGTTAGGACAAAAAAAATTCAGATTTTTTACATTATAGTTCTATTATGAGTTCGGGGACTGTCTGTGTTAGCCAAGTGAATAGTTTCTTTACACAACTTGATGGGCCGTGGCCCCGTCCCATGGGCCGCAGAGGAGTCACCACTCCCACTCCTTTTTCGATAAAGTAAAAACATTCTGCCCTTACTTAAGCAATTTTTATTTTTCTACTTTTTTCTACTTTTTCACTCTCAATTAGGATCAATTTTAGAAGTATGGTTCTAACCTGTGTATGACAGTGTATGTGTTTTTCTTAAAAAGATATTGTGAGCAGTGTTAGAAAGAGATCAAGAATATTGCATCAAAATTACCACAAACGAAATAAATATATTAAATACTGAATCATGTCAGTTTCAACTTTAAAAGTTAATGGTACTGTGTTTTGAATAATTCATAAAAACGAGGATATACTCAAAACAACCTTCAAGCAGCAATATGGCACTCATACCTTGTGTTAAAAATAAAGTTAAACAAATCCTTGAAAAACCGGATGTAAGAGTGGAGTGGTTAAGTTAATTAAACTTTCAAATCTAAAAATGCTCACTCATGTCTAAGTTTCACATATCTTTTTACGACTCGAAGTTTTTTGCAAAATACTGAAACCTGAAAACACTTGGATCGATGGAATATTGGATTATCACATTACATTACACCTACACATGTTGTCTTGGTATGGGATTGAATTGGTCCTTATTAGCTTGAGTATTTTAAAAGTATACAACAGCCCGAAATTTTATTACATTCGCGTATTTTTTGTGTGTTATTTCTGGCCCAAGCCTTGTTTAACAAAGTTTGTGTTTTTTTTGTGAATGCGTGTTGTTGGTGAGTGGGCACATGATACGCGCGGCGGTGTGGCTCAACGGGCTAAGCGTTAGGAATTCGCTGGCCACCGCACCTCCAGGTTCGAATCCCATGCAGGGATGGTTATGTGAGAGAGGATTGCTGGACTCCTCGCCGTCGTTGGGTGGTTCACGTAACCGCTGGTCGGTTACGGCTTCCTCCATCATCAAGTCCATGCTTCCGAAAACAAACAATATAGCTAATCCCATACCCGACTTGGAATGGTAACCGGATGAGAGGCCGTGGTTCGCCATATGGATAAGCCATCTTATCGGCTTTTCTCTCCCCTGGGATAAATATGTAAATCCTATCCTATCCTACTCATCCTGTTTTAAACTTTTTTAAACTGTTAAAGATTTTGCTCGCTCTTCAGAATTCTCCATCTTTATATGTTTGTATTGTCAGATTGTGGAGTTTTCAAAATAACTATCTATCTATATTGTATTATTATATCTGTATATCGACTAATACAAAACTTACTGTAATAAATTGGATACCGTACATACATGACATAATATTGCAATAAAAGTAGTACCGGTATACCGATAATCCAATATAAATAAATACACCAATTTGTCAATTCGTTTTGCATTGCTGTTTTAACAGTCACAGTCTTATTATACTTCAGCACTTATCAGACTTATGCGATTAACGTCTGAACTGAATGTTAACAATTCATATTCACCATTCTTCAGTTCTTTCAACTTGCATTAGTCTTTCAGTCTTTTAACTAACTTATCTGGGATACTAAATTCAGGAGTTAATATTCACCATATTATTCCTATTACTTCAAGTCCCGTCTGCCAGTAGTTGAGTAGTTTAGTACCGGTACTCGAAATTGGGACTTTCGACACACAGCACTTTGGTAACCAACAACAAACCAACTGCACCTCTGAGAAGGAAGGAATACTAGATAGGCTTTGATTAGAATAGCGAGCGCCACATACCCCACAACGTTGACTTTCTATTTCAAGCGGTTACCTGGCTATTTAACTCGACCTCATCGTTAGTCATCGATAATATTAATTTATCAAGAAAAAAACTTATGCTTCTGATTGTGATCGAGATATTCGATTTTTCTCAGTAACAATGTACTAGTTCAATACTAAGAAGTCATATTTATATAAGGCGTGAAGGGCGTGTTGTTCGAATGTGGTCCATTTTACTGTATTCGCTCGCAAAGTTTCCTCAGATTGTCAACCCTTATTCAGTAACTGAAACATGCAATATTCTATTTGCATCTTACGTGATCGTCCCGATTTGACGCAACCAAACTTTTCTTTCACGTGTTAATAACAGTAGACATCATTCAGAAACACAACCGCTGAGGCATCACTTGCTGCAATGTCGCATTGCATAATTCGATAGGATTGCAGATCAACCCGCCGCCGTACGTTGGATTAGGAAGCCGCTTACCTCCTCTACCACTAAGTTCGTGTATCCAAAACGAATAATTGGGTAATTGTTGTTTCCCATGCCCGACTCGGTGACCAGGCCTCGGCTGTTGGCGCATCAGGCTACGCGTTAAGAATAGTGATGTACCCACACCATTTTTGTCGCCGTTACCGATTAGTTCCAACGAAAAATACTTTAAAAAAAAATTATTGTAATTATTAATTTAAGTGCAGATTCAGATGTCTCGTGTTCGATTAGAAAACTCATATCGGTTTGGATGCCATGGAGGGTTTAGCTCCAACTATCAAACAGACACATAGAGTTGCGTGCGCAGGGTTTTGTGCCAATATCATGTACTTTGGAAAACCACCAATATTCGATTGATATATTTCTGCGTATAATATTAAAACTGGCAATAGCTAAACACAGGTCAGAATTCTGATCCTGTGTCTACTCGCGGGAGTAGGGACAAGCATGGCTCAGAGTTAACGAGGCAGATACCACGAACATGATCCCTCCACGCAAAAAATAGTTTTTAACACACGTATATTAACCCATATATATCACTATATTTTAAAACATTTTAGATAACATCGAAAGGCAAAATATATCGGAAATATCGTTTTACGTCCAGACGACACCGAAAAATGGCTGGTGTCGAAACCTCTTTAGCTAGAATACGCTTGCCTTGGCGTCTCCGATTACCCTATGCGGGTTATGCAATAACATTTATTTTGGTATAATGAAAAATTGATCGAATTTACTTTACACTTATTTGTATAAGGTTATTTTAGAATTGATCAGAAGTACATTGCGTTCACAATTGACTGTTTTAATTTACAGTTACTGTATTGTTTCGAAAGCTAACCAATCAAAAAGTATGCCGTTGGCACACGAAAGTTACAATCTCTAAAATATTATTTGTAATCTGTCGTGGGGCTCCCAAATTAAAACTAACTCCTTTATTTATTTTTAGCATTTCGTCGCCTATGTTTATATAATAACTCGTCTTTCTCACTGGTTTCACAGTTCCGTCCAAAAAAAGTTAATATCGTCAAGACTCGGGAAAATTTGTGACTTAGGTGGAATAAACGCCGACGTAAAGGTGTTTAAGGATTTAATGACTGAATCTGAATTAATGACACGTCACGCTGAAGAAAACAATCGGTGATTTTAACGAAATGCAAACGCACGCGTTATTTTCGATCCCTTCATTCTTCCAAAAATTTCAGAAAGGGGGAGTCGATCGCGAACTGATACCGTTACGAATAAAATTTATCACTCTGCCCTTGGAGGGAGACAATACCTTTTGAAAGGCATATATTATTCGGCAGTTCTTTCTAAGCTTTGTCAGCGGCGAAACTTGCATTTGTTACGCAAAAATATGCTCCAACAGACTTGCATGCTGTAAGTGTATGACGTACTTTGCGAGTGCACAGTCGGATTCACTGTATTAAGACACACAGCAGGCGCTGCATAATACTGCCTGAAGGTAATATTTTGCGGTGATTTTTGTGTTATTCATTTCACTCAACCTTAGACGCGATCGACTGCTAGAGACATGGCGACGTGTTGGCCCCCTGTCGTATCCCGGAGTATCATCAACTACAACCCGGATCTCCAAGTAATATGAAATTCAAAGATACATAAATGCGTCAGATTATACGTCGACTTTAATTATGTGACTACAGTTGATAGAGCTTCTCTTCAAAATAGTGATACAAAACCATCTTAACCTCAAAGTGAAAACCATGCGCTAAAGATAACTCCAATGGCTCACCTAGTTGTGTTTATATAAATATGAAGATAATCAACTGTAACACTCATTTGTGTCTACGGATTCACCCCGCAGATTGTGCAGATTTAACCAAGTAAGTAACATCTCGGAAATTGGTGTGTAATTTATCCATGACTGAAATAAAAAAGGGAAAATCCATCAGGTGTATGGTGGATTCGTTATAATTCAATACCTTATTTGGGAACCATCAATGTAGGATATGTGAAAAAGTTGAAAAAAGACATTGAGAAAATTGTGATACACTATGGGCAACAAATTTATTTTTAAATAACAAAAAATGAAAGACAAATAATAACTTGTTTATAACGGTGCATGCAGTTTTAGGACAGTATTTTCCCAATTATTCCCGGGGGAGAGGAGACAGCCTAATCATAAGGCCACAGCCTCTCATTTGGTTACAGTCCATGTCAGGTATGGAAATAGTTGGCCATTCGTTTGTTTCAGGTGCATCCGACATGACTTGAATCAAATTTTTTTCACCAACAGCAGAACTCGTTCAAATTCACCATTTTTATTTTATAAATGCGGAAAACAAAGTAAATTCCATAACATATTTATAATGCAGTAAAACCACAATCATTCCTGGGGATTATGTCATGTTTTCCCTAGTCAAAATGATCTTACCTATCAATGAATAGCAAGGCAATAAATAAAAATAATGGGGGTCCCTTCTGAGTTCTGATAGATCAAATTATTATCTTCAAAAGCAAGCAGGTAGATTCTATGTAAAAGTTTGTTGCACAATTATGTTTTTATACAAACTATGGTTGCCAAATAGTACACCATCTAATAGAATTAAGAAGTGAATTGGACAGAGTTAGCCCAAACTAAATTAGCATGTAAAACACAGAAGAAAAATAATCTAAATATATATATATGTTTGATAATATTGGTAATTATACATAGAGGATGCAAGCACATTGCATGGCATTGAAAAAAGTTCTTATATTTTGTTACACGTGCATTGACTTTTTTGTGGAACTTTAGAAGCCACACAGCTAAACTTTAACAGATATACTGCTGCTGCGGCTGCTACATGTTAATAGAACCAAGTAGGAAAAATTCCATAGCTAAGAGATGTAACAAACCATAGCGGAAAAAATCGCTTATTTTTGTACCGTAAAATTCCAGAATTCCTGCTCTTATTTAGATTAAATACAGCATAGAATTTGACAATGAGCAAAGGCACTGGAAAAAACGACATTATGAGTGCCTCCTACATACATATTCTGTGAATAATAGTTTTATTATATTTCACTGATTTATGTTCTTTTATAACCGTTCAGCAGCAACTTGAAATTAATAAGCTTTAAGTTTGCTTAGAGCACAGTTAGGAAACATTCAAGCGAGGTGTGTAAATACCAAGACTGCAATGATGATTTGTAAAAAACACACAGTATTTTCATGACATCATGCGAATCAAGGTTGTGTGACAAATCGTCAGAAAGATAGGATACTTTATTCCATCTTACTCATTTCATACTTGGTCGTCATCACTTCTTCATCAGAATCCATAATAGCAGGAAGTGCAGCATCAGCTACAGTTTGTGGTATATTTTCCTCAATCCATTTCAGATCATCTTCTGCTTTTGTATTCGGATTGTGAGCTGGATCAGCTGCATTTTTTAATCCTCGCATTTTAACAGTTTCAGTTGCCCCACCACCCAACATTGGTTCTCCCGCTTCACCTTCATCATCATCTTCTCCATCAATAAGAGGAGAGAACGCATACCTTTGATTGTTAATATTGGGTCTCCATAACACCATGATCACGAGTAGTATGACGGAAAAAAGAATATGCCAAAATGCGTCGTATATCCAAACATCTTGCCAGCCAGTGACACACTCATCTCTATACCGAGCAGAATAGAAAATCATGATTAATGAAGCAATCACACAAAATATAATCGTATTAGAGAAATGGCGGTATAAGGAAAGCTTCACCACATTTCGTCTAAGGCGAAGAGTTTTCATTGTTTGCATCAGACTCATAAATATCCACCAACAAATGACTGAATCTATGACAGCTAGAGGAATTTGAGCAAACAGCAAATTTCCACTAGTAGGATCATGGCTTAAAGAGTCAGTGCGTACCAAAGCTTCTATTACCGCCAAAATGAAGAAAAGAACTCCCACACCAATAACACGATGTAGCATTGGTCCCAACCTGGGCTTGACGATTCCAAAACCAAGACTCACAATGATAACTAGCATCCTAGCAAGAGCTCTTTTCATTGCGGACACAACTTCGGCAAACTTGGCTGCACCAATTACAGATTCTCCTGTTGTATTTACACTATGATACTCTGAATAGAATACGGCTTTTTCAATCATTCCAAGCAATATCACTCCACCAATCCAGAACTGCACCCTTAGTAAGTCACGGAAGTTGCAAGCTGACATGACAAGCCAAGCAGCCGCATAAAAGGAGTAAATAATGCACATTATCATATAAAATGTGAGGAGGGGATATTCATGAGCAGACAGGTATCCTTTTGGTGATTTCATTTCAACGGTTATTTCGATGGTGCCTCTTGAAGTATTACCGGGTTTCGACGGTGCAATCTCAACAACCAATAAATAAGGGGCTACGATTTGTACTGTTGTAACAACATGTTTTTCAGGTGACTTAGTTGATGTTGACGGTTTTGTTGTGGTTGTTTCCGTTGCTTCAGGCTTTGGATTTGGATTCTTGGGTGTCTCCAAATTTGGGGGTTTCTGGGATTCCTCAATTTTAGGGTCCTTAGGTTGAGAGTCCTCTTTTCCTTTTGCTTCACCAGTCTTGGTATCATCTTGTGATGTTGAATCTTGATCTGCAACTTCTCTTTTTGTCTTCTTCGCAGGTGCGGTCGTTGCTGATATATTGGTGTGCTTTATGGGGAATTTCTTCCAATCTCTCTTACTAGAGTCACTTAAAATCATGGTAGCATCACATTTGAAGGTTTCACCGATATTACTTTGATATTCTCCACTTGCACCCTCCACCTGATTCTTTTCTGGATGCTCAAGATAGTTTTGGAGTCGTTCACTTGGCATATCATAGCTGTATTCTTCAAAACACGATGTACTACGAGCAGTCCATGCTATTTTTAATTCAGCATCACTGGGATTACATTTTTTACTATTTATTGTGATTTTAATGGTGGAATCTTTGTATAAAGTTTTCATAAATGGTTGAATCTCAACAATCCCTAATGTTAATGTTTTAACAAATTTGCCCTGCTGTGGTGCCGCAGATGATGTTGTGCAAAACAAAGTCACTATTGACATAATCAAAAATATCTTCATAATTTCAATGTGTATATATACAATTTCTATTCCATAAATCTGTTTATTTAAAAAATAAAATAGAGTTGAAAGGAAATAATCATATTAGCTAGGCAAGGGAATATATAAACAGCGGTTGCCTCGTAAACATCTGTTTTAAACTCTTATTAACAATGTAGACGAGCATACAATGGGCTTGTCAATAATGCTGCACCAGTTACCGTGTCACAATTTCCTGGATATTTTCAGTTTCAAATGCTTTACAAGGAACCTCAATGTAGCACACTATTTTCTATATGAACATGCATGGTATAATATGATAGATTTGTAGATATAATATAGGTAGATCACCGTAGATATAATAGTTTTGTACGGTATATCCTTATTTTTCATTTTGTTTCCAATCTTTTTTACAAAATAAATGACAAATAAGTTGATCGTCAGGTCAGTTGAAATACATTTAGGGTTTAGTTGTAATAATTCAATCACCACATTTTTAATTTTTTTCGAAAATGAACATGTTAGATTGTTGACTCGAAAATATATACTACACATGTACTAATCTAACTGTCAATAGAAAACTAACACAATTTTATTAGCTAAGTACAGTTTCACTCGTTATATCACTACAGAAATATGCTCTGCAGAAATTCATTTAAAATTTAAATGTACCGGTACATACTTCGTGGCATGGTGCATTTGTATCTAATTATTACCATTCGACAATCACATTAAAAAGTCGTAAATATATTGCAGTGACATTGATGAAAAAAAAAAGCTTCTGCTGCTATTTATAATTTATTCTATAATTTTAAAGTTTGGTTTGGGCTGTTACCCAGGCTGATCAGTCAGACTTTGGTTAAGGTTTTATTGATTTTCAATGGCTGTGCTCGAAGTCAGCTAAAAAATTAACCAAAAAAGCATGAAGGTCTTTTCAATGGACAATTAAAAAAGGCCACCAGAAATTTTAGAGACTCCAGCTCCTAGCCATCTAATTATATATCTCGAAAATACTTTATTGAGGAGTTAATTTATTATATCAATTCATTTTCCAAACTAAATTTGTTGCCTAAATAAAACTACTTCGTTTAATTATAAAATAAATCCTTATATGGGCTATTCCAAGTGACGCTACTGGACAATTTTAGAAATTTTGCATGTTGTTAGATGCAATAGCCTATTTTTTACATTTCCAGCTACAAGTTTTGTGTTATTGTCCAATCAGTTGCTTTATGGGGTTGGAACAAAATTGCACAAAACTTACATACAAGACTTACTTAGTGGATATAAAATATATATTAAAATATAGCGAGACTCCACAGGACAGCAAATCCACCATGCATTACCGTTTTACTGTGTTGATGGTGCAGTAGCTGAAGAACCCCTCTATGAGTTGCTTAATAAGTAACTTACCGTAATGTAAAACTGTAGATCCATGCCAATAATGGGCACAATGTATGTTACTCTACCGGCATGACTCTACAGAACATTTGCCCCATTTTGGAACAGCACCCTCTATCATCTCTTAAAATTCTGGTAATAAATTGTTAGATAGATGAAGACATGTCCTACAGCACTGCAAACACCTAGGCTTTATTGACTTAAGTTCCATTAGTGGTGGTACCCTAAAAGTCTCATTGCACGCAGCGCATTAGGAGCAGCGCATTCAGTGCATCTATTTCTGTATTTGAAATTAAATAACTGTACCACATAATCAAACATTTCATGTTACGATTCATCACAAAACGTGCCTATTATATCAAAATTTCGGTGCTCCTGAAGTATGCGCACCAAGATGTCGCATAACCTGAACCCTAACCTGGTACACAATCTGAATTCAGGTTGTGCGCCATCTTGGTGCGCACACTTCAGGACAAGTGCAGTTTCAAGTATTTTGTGGCGTCTACAGCTGCCGCAAAACCATGGCGGGATTTCCAAACCATGGCCACTAAGACCAAACCCACGGCGACTGACTTTTTAGCTGCCACAAACCAATAGCGAGCTGCCGTGGTTGCGGCAGCAAATCGAATACCACCAATTTTACTGCCGTAACCACGGCAGGTCGGCTGTAATAGCAGGGCTGCCCCTAATTTGCTGATGGTGATAAATACTTGGTGAGTTGGAATGTTTTTCTTATGGATACAGTTTGGATGGATTTGGGGTTAGGGTTTAAGTAGATATAATTTCGCATGATAAACTAAAATATGGTACATGAATTTGTAAATATACCGGTAATAGCGCCATAAAACCATGGCAGGAGACGGCGTGGTACGTTCGTGGCAGGAGCTGCCATGAAGTGGTAAGAACTGCGCCTCCTTCAGGAGGTCCAAAATTTCTTTATTTCAGGCCACTTTGTGTAAATTATCAAAAACCTGGGTGTAATTTTAAATTTATCCATGAAATGAATGCAGTCCAATAACCTTCAATTGTCTTTTGATATAAAATATACAAAACAATTACTTTCACTTTTTTCACAATTACTTTTTTTTATAAATTGATGAAATTTAACATTTGCTTGGAATGGCCCATATACAGATATATGATTGAGAATACCTGAATTCAAATATAAATCTATAAAAATTTCAATTTCAAAGGAAAAAAACATAAATAAAATGGTGATGGCAAGATCACTAGGAAAAAAATATAAACAAGATACTGAGATATGTTACAGATATACAAGGAAAAAAAGATCATTATGTCAAATTGGTTATTGGGCTTACAATGTTAAAAATATCAATTTCCCCCTCCCCCCAGGTACTGTAAAAAGTAGCCTACTGAAGTAAATTTGAATCTGAAAACAGCTTACATAAATTACTGGAGAATTATCATGATTCAATCTAAAACGAGAAATAAAATTAGGAAATAAAAAAAAGAAAAATATATAAATACAGATAAAAATCAGTAGAGAAAATGCCCATGTTTGATCCCTGATAATACAATAAAAGTTAAATTAAGTTCTCATTCTCACATACTCAAGGGCCTGAATAGAAAATGATATGCTGATCTTATTGCAGAATTGGAACTAACTCTGAAAGGCTGATTTAACTTACAGGTTTTGGGAAAATAACAATCTTCATGCTCAGCTAATAATATTTTTGTTTCAAATTTAGTATGATGAAATACTGAAATAGGATATGGTATTTTGAACTCTGTTATCCAGTTATCAGGTCTTGGCCAGTCTGGATTTCATGGCCTTTTTGAACGAGAAATCGGGCGTGCAATCAGAAATTCCCGCGTGCAAATAAGAATTCCTGGCGTGCAATTATAGCTCACGACGTGCAAAACAACTGCACTCGCGTGCAACTGACTTCGACATCAGATACCTCTCAATACATCCGCGTAAAATTACCGGTATCGGATAAAAAATACGTTGAATCAGAGAAAAAATGGACGTTTGACCTTTGACCCCAAACATTATTTCTACAGTTTGTCGCCAATTTTGAGAGTGTTTGTGCGACTTTGGATACCGGTACTGTTTAGTACATCCGCGTAAAATTATTGGATAAAAAATACGTTGAACCAGAGCAAAATGGACATACTTAGTCATTAATTTTGGTAGTGTTTTTACGTAGAATTAATGGATAAAAAATACGTCAAATTAGAGCAAAATGGACGTTTGACCTTTGACCCCAAACATTATTTTCATACTTTGTCACTAATTTTGGGAGTGTTTGAGCAACTTTAGATACCGGTACTGTTCAGTACATTCGTGTAAAATTATTGTATAAAAAATACGCTGAATCAGAGCCGTACTTGGCCATTGGTGCGGAGGCGATCTTTTCGTCCATAACTATTCTCACGGGATTCCTATTTCCTATCATTCAACACGATATGGACCTTTCCCCGAGCATCGACTTCCTTGTTTACTTCGTGGCTTTGGCCAATCAGCAAGATGCAAAAAAGGACGTAACAATGAGAGGAATTTTTCGCGGGTCAAAGGTTGGGGAAAGGTCCATTGTCTTTTTGCTTCGCAATATTTCGATCAGACCAAATCTTGCAAGCTGGTATTTGTCGACAATTGTGGAGTTATAATATTTTGGCATCTTTATATTACTGGATTATTGATTTTAAAACCATTTAAACCGATTTACATTGGTGAGCAATTGCAAATTTTCGGCGTGCAAAATTGATTTCGCTCGCGTGCATTTTTGCGGAGCGCTAGCGCCCTCGGGCGTGCACCTGCCATGGAATCCAGTCTGGGGTCTTGGTACAAAAAAGCAAACCCAACCGAAAATTCGCAAACGTTTACAGGTTTAATCGAGACTGTAAGTATAAGTTTATTTCGACTCCATAATCAGCATAACAGTAAAATGATTGGTAAATAAATAAGAACTGATTATGAAATCCGGAGACAGGATGAACAAACAATAATAGGCTACAGTAATAATTTGATAAACGTAACCTATCCTGACCTCACCGTCGTGTGGCTAACGTTAACTATACTAACATAAATCGAATTTTTTTAAATATATGACAGATAACGATAGATTCAAAAATTTCTACAGTAACGAAACATATAATAACTTATCGTATCGTATCCCCCAAAACACCCTGTTTCTCCAACTGCAGCAGAACTACACCAAGTCAACGACATTACGACACGCGTAAAAACCAAAGACGTGTAGACGAAGTCATACGCCAGCAGCAGAGAATGAGCGATTGGTCTCGTGTTCGACAGGAATAAGCACCAATAAATGTTTGAAAATTACAACAGGGTGGCAGGTTCAAGTCCATTAATTAACATAATATTCTTAGTGTAGCAATGATAGACATCATATACATTGATAGAAAATATACGTAACAAAATATCCCCATAAAACAAACAAAAACAGTTTGATCGATTTTGCGATTATTGCTTCGGTTCTTCAGTTCGAAAAGTGTGTTGGGAATATTAGTTATTGACTTAAAGTTAAAAGTTTTGTTTAAATTGTTCTATTTTATTATTTGAAAACCAGTTACAACCATTAACTGCAACCACGCTGTGTTGTACAAATGTATTTTCCCCGACCTTTGACACCAGAAATTTTCTTCAATATTTTTCGGTATTATATTCCAGTGTTCACAATCGCATAGTTTGTGGAAATTAACCTCCGTTCCTCTTTCTCAGTTCAGTAGTCACTGCTAGTGCTTCATAGAAAAAACACCCCCTCTACTCTATTGCTAAATATAAATTTTCAGTCCTGAGAGTTTCAACGGATTTGAGCATTTATTGAGTATGTAGAAAAATTTAGTTCTTGATTCCGATATTATCAGTTCTGTTAAAGAGAAAAAGTCTATCCGAATAAAAAGATATATGGCAGCCAACATTCGCGCTGATTTAGCTGTTCTCAATAATGCTGCCAGCAGTTCACATAGAGATTTATCTGAAAGGTGAGATAAATTTATGCTTGCAAATGTAACTAGTGATCATCTTCTGACTACTGGACTAAGCAATGTATTTTATTGAATCACACAATTAACATGATTCAAATGATATCTATCAATTTTGTCTTACTCTGCCTTGGCATATTGTTCATTTGAAGTTGTTCAATATTTATCTGAATATACTGATATACAATTACCTAGTTAAGCTAGTAAGGAATCCATGTTTTTCTTGCGTTTTGCTGTTGGTGGTATAGAATTAATATATTTACCGTTATCTTTGGGCTAGTTGGGATAAGATTTACTTTCTTTACATTTTTATGCCCTCAAACTTTCTCAATCTCTACTATTCTGTCATTATTATAAAATGACATAGGTTTTCTATTCATAAATTGCTTCTGGTTATGTTTTGTCTCCACAGACAATGTGTATTTCTCAATGCTGCAATGTGTACTTCCATTATTGTTTTTTCAAGTTTTTTTGTGAAAATAAATTCTTCCTTTCCTCAAATTTTCAAGCTTATCAAACGGCATATTTTCCTCAGTCCATAGAAAAAGTGTGGTAATCTGATAGTAACAGAGACAAAGAACTGTGCTAGCTCACAGTAAATGCATTGGAGTCTTGAAAATATTATTGCAATCCCTTCACCTGTCTGCCTGTGTATTAGTCATCAATCATAAATAAACATATTTCAGGACATGTCTATATTTTTATACATTTCAGATATCAACACATATTAGAAGCATGCTTCAAGTTGGTTGATAATGAAAAAGTTTCCGCATTGAAGATGTTTATAGATGCAAGTTAGTATTGCTGAATATAAATTTCAACTTGAGTACTGCGAATATATGCATGTTAGGCCCTTTATATGTAATTATCCGTTTACCTTATTTTAGTTCTTATTGATTTTTAGTGGTGAATGAAAATGTGAGTCAAATAGTATCTCGTCAATTGATGACAGAATTTTGCCAACATCTATCTCAGCTTAATAATGCTATGTGTAAAGAAGTTTGTCATTTTGCACTGGATCGAATTCAACCAAGAGTAATTTCATTCGAAGAACAGGTATTTTTATCAAGTTCATGAAAAATGATTGACAAAGGTTAGATATAAACTGGGATGTAATCTATTTTCAGTCGTTTAGCATGAATATTTGTTATCATTCCTATGCCTTTCTAAATTAAGTCTGTGTTTGAACCCCCTTTTATTTTTTTCTTTCACCCTTATTACACCTGGAGTAACTCCTTGAAATATAACATCAATTTTTTTTTTAATGGTATTTAAACCAACTGATATATATCCTATTCTGTTTAGTTGGCTATATGGTTATCTATCATGAAGTTTAAAACTGTGTCCTTCCCTGGCATCAGGGTAGTTTTAGCGTGCAGGCAAAATGTATCTACGTAGTAGTAGGCTACATGTTTTAAATTTCAAATTCAAATAATGTAATAAGAACTCAAGTTCATGAACCTATCAAGGTTTCATATATTTGTTTTTATATAAAGGTACACGTCTCATAAAAACATCTTTAAAATACTATTCAGGTTGCTCAAATCAGACAACATTTAGCAAAAGTTTATGAAGATGAAGAATCATGGAAAGACGCAGCTACAATTCTTGTTGGAATTAACATTGAATCAGGACAGAAACAATATGATCATGATTATAAGGTAACTTTCAAAATATGAAATACCCAGTTTCAGCTGTGTAACTTGAAAAAGTTGATAATGAACTATATGGCTGTGATTATGGGTCTGAACATGACTTTTCTTTTTTCATCATTGAAATTTCCCTCAATTATTATTCGCCTTGGGTTAGTTTGTTATCAGTGAGATACGATACCCAGTGTTCTTAAAACTTTCTTCATCACAATCCACTTGGCACAGCTAATTTTTTTGCAACCCCCAGGAACTGAAATGAGTAAAATTTAATAATACAGAAAATATTGAAAAAAATAATAAAATTCTCGCACCAAAGATCAAATCTTGCCTCCATTTGTTTCCAAATGTGACTGATATTTTATTTCAACATAAGTTAGTGCAGAAAAGATTTTACTGCGACCCCCATTTAGCCTTTTTTCTAAGTATAATACCTGTACTTTCTTATTTCAGTTAGAAACATACTTGAAAATTGCGAGATTATTTTTGGAAGATGATGATCCAGTACAGGCAGAAACCTATATCAATAGAGCATCTATGCTACAAAATGAAACCAAAAATGAGCAATTACAAATCCATTATAAGGTGAGGTTCTTACTATATAGATAAAGAAAAAAGATAAATTTACAGCGGATTCATACCTCGGACTGGTTGAACGAAATCTTGACTTCCTACTCTAGCCTTGAATTGCAAGAAACCCAAGTTTTCATAATGAAAACTTTTCAATTCATTACCTCAGCGGTTTCCAAACCTTTTGTTTGTGCGGCGCCATCGAAAAAGAATTGCTGCTTTCATATGTGTACTTTATGTCTTTTGAAGATTGTAAACATGTGTAGGCTTGAAGAATAAAGACAAAAAGTCAATACTAAAAAAATCACCCATGCTCGTTAACTCTGTACAGCAGATAATTCATGACATTGCATTGTGTGTCTACCTCTATTGTTGCGTGACAATAAAGGCAGACACTATGAAACAGAAAGTAAACAGCATAGAAATGTGAAATGTATTATTTGTTTATTCATATAAACAGCATTTAAAAAAAGAAACAAAACATTTTTAATAAATACAACAACAGAAGTGGAGTATTCAATCATATATTAGTTATATTTAACATATTTATGTTAATTTTCGGGGCGCACTTAGAAATCGCCACGGCGCACCCTTTGGGAACCGCTGACTTTGTTGAGAATGTTTATTTAACCTGATGGTTCATGAGTTTCAATTGTTTTCGAATTTTAAATTCCGATACCATCCTATAAAAATCCGTAGTTCCAACTCCCAACTCTGTACAATTCAAAATATCGACTTCAGACTCGAGTAGGTTTGAAAATAAGGCCCCATATCCTACTTCATAATCAGTAGGAATGTAGAACGCCAACTCCACTTCTCTGATCCTAACTGCAAGTTTTGGTGCTCCCGAAATATGTGCACCAAGATGGCGCACAACCTGAACATAATATGTGTACCAGGTTAGGGTTATCAGGTTGTGCGCCATCTGGTGCACATACTTGTGGAGCGCCCTAGTTTTAATGATTTTCACATCAATGCTAGTTTTCTGAGCAAAAGAATTAAATGAACCCTAAAAAATTAAAAACTTTGTTGAGTTCAATTGGTATTTGCTGATGCTTGCTAACTTTCTTCTGATTTGAGTTTCCTTTCCCCTACACCTCATGGCTTATGATCTCTCTTGTACCAAATTTATGAAAATGCAATTTGAAAAGTTGAAGTATGTTATTATATCAATATCAATGTCCATATCAAATCATATGTTATTCAGGTATGTTATGCAAGAGTGTTAGATTACCGCAGAAAGTTTATTGAAGCTGCTCAACGATACAATGAATTATCATATCGAACTACGATACATGAGGACGAAAGAACGAAAGCATTAGAAAAAGCTTTACACTGTGCAATATTGGCTCCAGCTGGCCAGCAAAGGTAAATTACTCCATCAGGTTATAATCTATGTATCATATTATACTTCAGGGTGGTCCAAACCGCTGCCTGCCGACACATATTGTGCGGCCCGCAGAACAATTTTAGTGTGCAGTGTTGTGCACTAAATCATTGGCAGATATTTGTATTTTTTGGCAGAACATTTTTGAGTTATTTTAAACTATTCCCGCGAACTGGGAATAGCCCTTTTCCTAATCCCGATGTTGGGATTCATGTTTGTTTCAATGTTGTTTTTATAAACGTCAATACGGTGCCAGTATGGGAATGACGGCCTGTGATCGGTATAAGATGATGGATTGTCTTGTGCAGACAGGACCATGCCGATGAGATGGGTCGTGCTTTTTATCAAAAATTCGTACCTTGAGCTCGCGTCAAGCAACTCCTCATTTGGAGAGCTGTTTTGTGCCTTTATTTTATTAAAGCACTTCTCTATTTTCAAGCGTTGGCCATGTGGCTCGGCTGACTTAGAGCCAAGCAATCCAGTTTTTTTTTAACTGGGTCCGGAGTTCCAACTTAGACGAACTTGGTTGTTCTTTGACAATAGCACCAAGCCTGCTCTTTCCACAAGTAATGAACTTAGTCAAATATAACAATTCATCATACAATGAGTGTAAAAAAAGGTGACCGAGGTAAACGCAATTCCTAACCCACAACAACTTTTAACCACAGTGTCTGGTGTGTTTTCAAGTAATATCTGTCACGAAAGAATATAATTTGAAGCGACAATACAAAACCGAACACAAGAAAGAATACCGAAAATACCACTGTATTTCTCGAGGAGCAGTTTTAAAATAACTAAATGCTTTATATATCTACCTTATTAAAAAACTGATTAGGACGAAAAACTCTTTTCTAAATATACGTAAAGTCGCGATGTTTAGATCAATTTTGGGTTTTTTCTGACCGCGACTCGCAAAACATCCACAAAAAATTTTGCGGCCCGCCGACCTCTCAACCTTGGACCACCCTGTTATGCTTTATATATAATCTTTTCTTCGATTGTATGCCTTATAAGCCGGTGCGCCTAATGTATGGATCAGGTAGTTCTTTTTGCTTATTGCCTACAATCCAAACGAGTATTGTTGTGTCTTATTGCCCGATGCGCTATATGTATGAATAAAAACCCAATCTAAGCAATTGACAGTGCGCTATTATGTTCGATTTATTGTATCTATTTTTGAAATACTACGATACTTGTCTGATGAAAGTATGATTTTATTTTAATCTTTAAGATCAAGAATGTTGGCAACTTTATTCAAAGATGAACGATGTCAGCAATTATCTTCATTCGGTATATTAGAGAAGATGTATTTAGACAGAATAATTCGTGCCGATGAATTAGAAGAATTCGCCAACCAGTTGATGCCTCATCAAAAAGCAACAACAGCAGATGGTGAGATTTTTTTTTTTGAAAATCCTCTTTTAATGAATGTGTTGAACCATTTTAGGTGAAAATTTTTTTAATATTTAGAATTTCAGCAAATGGTTTTGAAGATTATAGTCAGTAGTGTTTTGACATCTCCCTCTGCCTTGAAACTCCATATTTTCACAATTATATGATGAAAAATAAAATACAGTTATGACTTATATTTCACAGGAACAAGTATTCTTGATCGTGCTGTCACTGAACACAATCTCCTTTCTGCCAGCAAATTGTATAACAATATTACATTTGAGGGCCTCGGCGCTCTCCTTGAGATATCAGCAGATAAGGTATTATTCTGTTTGTCATTAGAATATAATATAAACGAGAGATTTCTAGATTGAACATTACCTTGGACACTTATACACGATGCTCAATTTCACAAATACAGGTTATTCTTTAAAGCAGGGCTTCCCAACCTGATTGTCACACCCTGCTGAGGGCCGTGCACGGATTTTAGGGGGCGCAAAGAGTACACCAATTCCACACATAGTACTCTATGTATTGTACTTTTTTAGACTTTTGATTGGAAACACAATTATTAAAACTGGTGCAAAACATGAATTTTACAATTTCAAGAGAATACATGGGATCAGAGAATGCTAACCTTGATTGTAAAACCCGAGAAGATGTGCGCTTGCATAACAATGCTGACTAAACAGAGGTTGCTGAAAACATTATATATTAAAAAGTGGTTGCGAGATTAAAAATTTAGGAAGCCCTGTTTCAAAGCTATATTGATTTATATATCTATCCCAGTGTTGAATAGAAGTACCGAAGCCCCAAGTCGAGCCAATCTCTGAGTTAAGTTTCACTGGTGGTTAGGTGATGGCAAGTTGGAGTCTTTTAATTTAGATGGCTTGAGTCTTTGATAAATGGTGATATGAGTCCAACTCTGGTTGATTTAATGACTCAGAAAACATCCCAAACACTGATCCATCCCCACTGCAGTTAACATACACCTATGTGAAGCTGTGATAACCTTTTGTTTGCATTGATGCTTTTTAGGCAGAAAAAATTGCATCACAGATGATAAGTGAAAACAGAATGAGTGGTTATATTGATCAGATTGATGGCATTGTCCATTTTGAAAGTAAGCTTGTTTATATTATTTTACTCTGCTATCGTATAGCATTAGCAATATACTCAAATGCAGTCAATTGCATTATTCAAGATGAAAAATAAAATTAATCAAATGTACCATCTATTTTTAAAGCAAGGGAAATGTTACCAATGTGGGACACTCAAATTCAATCGTTATGTTTGGAACTCAATTCTCTGGTTGATAAAATAACAGCAGCACATCCAGATTGGGCCGCAGAAACAATGGAACAATTAGTTTCACCCAAAGACTGATATTGAAGATTACGCATTATGAATGTGTCTACAAGTTTAAGAGCTGTGAGCAACTTAACTCAACTCTGTGCAAAGCCGTTCAGAATTTCACCCTTTGTATCGAAGTAGAGGTTCACAGTCAATGTTGAAATTCCATTGTTTCAGTAAAGTTTTGCATATTTATATTCAATATTTGATTACTGCAATACCTAGTAATCAATGCTTTCAATTTGTTTCGCAAAGCCTGTGGTAATAGAATGATATTTTTGGCCTTTGAGACTCTTTTTTTTGCGATAATCTGGACTTATGGAACCATAATAGTTTCTAAAATGAGAAACATTGCAAAAAATATACTTAAAACACATGGATGACTTTACTTATTGTTAGAAGCCAGTTTGTTGGTTTGTTAGTCAGCAACGAATCACGATGGATATAATGTTTTGTATCAGAAACCTCTCTTCAATGAGTAGAATTTTTCTGTTAAAGCTGAGCCATTGCAATTTGTTGAATCATAATCCGGCTGTGACCCGTGAAGGTTTATATAAATATATTGATTACTATGATAGGATTTTCATATTTGTCATGGGTGACGCTGTCTGATTGGGATCCTACAGATTCGATATAATTTTTCGTCTCTATCCCGGGCTTCCAATGCGAAAATTTTCACTTTTATTGAACATTTTCTCTTCTGTTATGCTGTTAATGGGAGTCTAGATATATTTGTAGGTTTGAATGCGGTATCGTAATTGCTCACGGTATCGACAGAAGGGTTCGGAAGGTAGAAGAGTCCTTAGAAGATCAATATATAGGCTTTTTGGGTATATTTTTGAGCCTCTTCGAGGTAGGACTGCAACGCTGCGGACGACTTTCCGCCATTTATTATCTTATGCACAATCCTGGTGTGATTATCAGCAATATGACTGATTTATCCTGTTTTACATGGATTTCTGTCATGAGAATAGTCTCGAAATAATCGAGAAAGAACAAAAATCCCACTTCGAAAAACGAACATCGTAAGATAATAAAGAAAGATGCGATTTTTACGAGTGATATGAAAATTGTGTGTTCCTTTTTAAATGCGATACTCGAAAAACAATTGTACAATCTATGCTATAATTTTATCTGTCAAAATAATAACTTATAAGTGCGAGTTGTTCATGTGACCAATGACATTAAACAACATGATAGGCAACTCTGACGTCACTCCATAAGACTACATGCGAAAGATTGTATTTCATGATACGCTCCAATGCACATATTTCTCGTCGCCTTTCGCGACCGTTTTCCGCTTGCTTTTGCTAATCGGCGTCCTCTTTACGTTTAGTACCTGCCTTTTTGCGCCTGTAACGAAAGAAAATAATCTCTATATCTAAGAAGTTTTGCTCACTTGGAAAGCTGGAATGACATACAAGCTGTAAAGAGTAATTCTGGACATCATAGACTTTTTTTTATCAGAGAAGATTACAAACACGATAGAGTAAAGATTTGTGTGGGACATTTTGCAGATAATGACAAAGTTCAAAGTTAGTAATTTTAATGTTTGCGCTTAAACATTGAAATTTCATTTAAAGATGTGTCACACAAAACAGCAAAACTGTTTTTACTTCTCTTAACGGTGCTGTGATACAATTCCATAACACAAAGTTTGCACCTATCGAACTTGCTTTAGTAGGTGAATTTATTACACATTGTTAGACAAATTTATTGTGAGGAATTTCGCATGTAATTCTCATTGATTGGTGGCTGTTTATAATTCCTATTAATTGTGAATTCTGATTATAACAAAGAATTTACTGGCACATTTTTTTTGGTCAATACTCCAAGCTGAGGTAATAAACAAGACAATACATTTATGTCATCTGGAAGCAAAATATGCACACTAATTAAAAGTTTGACACATTGAGATAATACATCATTACAGAAAATACAAGTTAAAGATATGTATGACCATCACACGGTAATTAAAATTAAAAAAAAAATTATTAGGGGCTGTGGAGTATGAAAAGTTCAAGACAAAGAAAAGAACAAAAGTTCATAGCCCATGAACTCTCAATTTTGCCTCCATTGCTTTGTGAAGGCCAATATATTCCCAGTGGCTGAATTGGTTTACCTTTATGATAGCAACGATTTCGTATTTAATACGGCAAATTTTTTTTTCAATTCAATTGAAGTGATATTATTTCCCAAAGCAATGCTTGAATTGTCTAGAATAGATCAGTGGTGTCAAACTCATGGGTTTTCGAGAGCCGCATTGCATGTTGGAAATTATAAAAAGTGCCGCAAACAATTTTTGATAATGTATACTTGAAAGATATTTTCAAGATAGTTTTAGTTTGTGGCATATATTAGGATGCAACTAAACAGTTGGATTAAGTTTTATTATTTTCTTTAATTTCAAATGCAATTTCATGTTAATATTTGCATTCCACTATTATTGCAAGTTACTGTATTTATTACAAAAAATCATAAAATTTTATGTACAACCATCAAAATCATTTTTGAACAAGCTTTGGATAAGGAAAGAATAATACATACACTAAAAAAATGACTCAATCTAAATATATGGACCTAAAATTAACAAAATATCTAAAATATAAACTCAATGTTTTTTGACGTTTGGCATCTTTTTTGTGTCACCAGCATACTAAAGCCAGGATGAAATAATTTTATAGTACCAACTCTAACTAACGAGGTCACATGATCATGGGTTAATCTGGATCTTTGCGAATGTTTAATTAATTCCAGTAATGCAAAAAAGTTACTTTTATCATTTCATGTATAGATCAGTAAAAAAACAAATGACAGATTTTTTCGACAAGACATTTCGCGCCACATTGCATGGCATAGGATTGCTTGAATTATTATTGATATTTAGTAACAAAAAAGTTGTATAATTATATTAATATACAAACACATGGAAATTTTCTGTTCGAAGTTGGTCTTCGAATTTGTCATATTGACTGCTGAGCTTATTGTGTTTTTCATTGTACTGATGGAAATATGACAAATTAAACAATGTGCTTCAGAGAATTTTGTGAAATGCAGAAATATTGCAACTCCCATTTTCTTCGAAAATGCCACCTTCTTCATGTACTTTGCGTTTAATTTAATAACTCAAGTGTTTTATTCAAGTATTCTTTTGCTAGCTTGATGTGTATTCTTAAATGGGTTAAAATGTGAACAAAAAAAATTAATTTTTCAAAACTACTTTTAGTAAATTGTTTTCTGTGTGAATATTCAATTTCACTTCAAAAAGTTTGAAAAATCTGTTACATTTAGATAAAAAAAACTTCCAAAATACTTTTACAATTATTGTTAAGCTTTCGAGGCCGCACTGGAAGTTCTCTGGGGCCGCGAGTTTGGTCTAGATTGAAGTTGTCCAAAATATATACCAGTATTTTATCATGAATCATGATTATACCCTTTCCTGAATTTTTTCTATAGTACTACCAAAAGTTGATGAACCAAATATAACATAGGTGTAGTGACCCGTAATCCTCATTTTTCAAAGCTGTTTTAAGTATGCCTGGCATGTTTTGTGCTTTTTCACAAAGAAGACCGCTTATGCAATCTTACGCATTAGAATTTTTAGTTATTTTCCTCAAGCCTTGCAGGTTGTAGGGGCCATATACAACTCTACCGGAGGGTCAAATGCTTTTGCATGCCTTCATAGGTTGTTCTTCTATTGCAAACATTTATGGAGTATTCTAATTATATTTCTTGGAATCACACTGTCACTGATATGTCGCCAGACTTCTTCTGATATCTCCCCTTCTGCTACAGATGTCCTGTGAATAAATAATAGGAAATTGAGATTAGACGAATAGTTGAAAGTTTTGCTTTATGTCGGCTTAATTTTTTGATTAATATACTTACTATTTTTGCTATTGCCTCTTGTGCTGCAGGAGTCTCACAATGCTTAGACAGGTTTGTCCACAACTTTCACATCTGAATAAAGAGAGGAGATTTATTAATTTTCGTTAAGAATAAATAAAGCAGTCTATATGACTTAGAATGGAAAAGCTAATAAATCCAATATCTCATGTTTAATGTAAAAAATGTTTTACTGAATTTGGTATATAAATCAACTAATAAAAGGGTTTAGTCAGAAAATTACAAGCATTCGTGGCTCTAAATACTTGAGAGATCATACTATACAATATAGACCGGTATGAGTAAAATGTTAGGTGAACTTGTTAACCCTTTGATTCAATACGCAAATAAAAGTGAATGAGCAATAGTATGCTACAGCAATGAGTATATATTTCTACACTGATTAGAAAAATCTAAATGGAGGTGCATGAACTATTTGAAACCATAAAGGGTAAGTAAATATGCAATTTCGGCAAATGGGCAACTACGTACCGTATTGATTTGATAACTTCGTAGTATTTGACAAAAGCTGGCTTAACAGTGCTATGTCCGGGTGTGATATACAACAATAGTATTTACCTTACCTTTTTCCGATTTCTTTTTACCTTCAATTTTCCAAAATATCATTAAAATCGACAACAATTGTCAAAGCAGGCACGAACACCATTTGTGCTACGCCTTGAAAGCAGCACACATCCGCTCGTTTTCGTCTCGTCAAGTATGTGCATTGGAGCGTGCTATTGAATACGATCTTCGGACAAAAATGCCGGAGTTGCGCATCATGTTGTTAAATGTCATTGATGTGACTTAGTTTATTGGCGCGGCCGAGTGGCTCACCGTGCTAAGCGTTAGGAATACGCCCGCCACCGCACCTTTGATTACTCTTCGTGGGTTCGCACTTCGCAGGTTCGAATCCCATGCGGGAATGGTTATGTGTGAGAGGATCGCTGGACTCCTCGCCGCCGTAGTGTGGTTCACGTAAATAAATATGTAAATCCTATTCCATTGTAATATATTACCGGAGAAAATAGAACCTTTTAGAGGCAGACTCTTGATCCTTTGCTGTTATATCGAATTAACAAACATCACGGCTGAACACATCAACCTATTAATCCTTTCTGTTTTGGAGTCAGACCTTCCAAATAATTATTTGTTCGAATATCCGCATAGTTAGACCTAGACTTGGCCTAGACATTTAATTTCAAACAATTATTAGACACGAAATGGATCCATAGATGCGTTTCGCTATTGTGTTGTTGTTGTTAATGAATTAGTCCAATGAGCGTATATATGCTCATTGGCTGAAGCAAGGGATTTTGGCAGCGAGCAATGCGTTTTCTTAATATGCAACGAACCATTTAGCTGGACGACGTAAAAATGCAGGGAACAATACCAAAATGAGCAAATCTTTGCAAGTTTCCACTCATTGTATATATGCTCATTGATTAGTCTAAATTTGAAAAACAAAAAATATCTATATTATAAATACGAATTTAATTAGAACCCTTTTTTCTGATAATATAAAAATTATTACATATTACTTCTTTTTAGAAATCTTTTTCATCACGGACCCGTTAAATTTCCAGAAAAAAAAAGAAAAGTTGTATGAGGAACTCAAAACTATCGTTTATCTATTCTGACTGAGAATGGATCTCTTGTATAAAGCCCCCGCCAACAATGCAAAAATGCGAGATTTGACAAAAACTTTGTTGGTTTGTACATAAGATTCTGAAAATTTATTGAACCCGAAAATTTTTAGGATTGATGGGTAAAATTTCGGCCGCGAATTTAACAACAACTAACGACAGGAAGGGTTACGAGCTTATCGAACACAAAGTGTACATATTTTTGTTCAACTCTAAACTTACATTTATTCAAAGGGAAACCTTGCCTATTCCGTTTCCAACTTTCACGAGTTGTTAGCACTTGCGCGTCGCATGACATACGTATCTATCTGCCAGTTTGTCTTGTGTGCCATTACAATGGACGGGTTCGGTACCATACGAAACCACAGTCGACGCTCCCGGTAGGTTGCAAGTTTCCTGGTTTCATGCCATTGCGACTTATACTCAGTCAATAATTGTTTCGTTATGACTTTTGCTGCGGACTTACTCAAGGATCGGCACTTCGTAGGTTTGAATCACATGCGGGGTTAGTTACGCAGGTTTGCTGGACTCCTGGTCACCGCAGGGTAATTCACGTAGATGTTGGTCGGTTACGGCTTCCTTCACCATCAAGTTCATCATGCATCTGACAACTAAGAACTGGCTAACTATACCCGATCCCATTCCCGACATGATAACCGGACAAAAGACCCAATGTTCGCCATATGATTAAGCCGTCTTATCGACTTTCCTATGGGGATAAATATGTGAATCCCACCCTAGAAAATTTGTCCCAATACAACTGCACATGCCTATTTAATATTTATTCAAGCAAAGGCTAAATGACAGTATGAAATTCTTCACAATATAGTTTCATATCTAGATTCGGTTTGACTTGGAGAATTCAATATTTGGTTACACTGACTAGGGTCAGGTGAAATGCTACATCAGACCCACAAAAAATGGTATGGTGTTATGTATGATATACAGTGATATCTAATAATAAATATACTAAATTGAAGTGCTATGATTCCAGAAATATGGGCATATCATGTAATGATGAACACACTGGAATATGAGCTTGTTTTGGAGGTTATATTGACCTCAGAACTGGTAAAATGAATAGTTTGGAATATCAAAGAGAAGGTTTACCAATTACCATGGTTATTTACAGCTGATAATGGATGGAGCATTATTGTCCCAGTGTCTGGCACACCAACAAATAGAAAAATCAGGACTTGACATAATGATTACAATATTCCAGACACAGGGACAAAAGAAAAGGGAAGAAAGCAAGGTAAGTGCAAAAACATAATAGAGAATAAAGTTTAAAATGTTGGAAGGCCAGAACCGTGCAACATAAAAGTTTGCTTCAATTTAAGCTTCTTTTGTAGTGATAGAGAAGATAATGAAAAAGGATTGAAATAAGAATACAATGTCTTGTCTGTGGGAGCGCCCTATCTTATCACACAATTATATATTACCTTTCAACCCAACAAAGTCTGAAGGAGAATTATATAAAACATAGCGCAAAATATTTCAAACATATTTAAAAACATCATACATGTCGCCAGTTTTGCCACTCTCTCGCTCTATATATATATACATAAATAAGCCACAAGGTTTTTAAAAATGGAATAAAGTATAAAATTACATGAATTAAGGACTGCAATAGCATCACCAACTACAATATCATAGAAGCATAAAAATATGAACTAGGTATATACAAATGGCACACTATTTCATGATTATTGGTGATCAATGCCATATAAGGCATGATACGAATGATGCTTATGCATGAATAATTCAAAAATTCTGATTTTTAATCATTGACGTACCAAAATAAAATTTGATATACTTTTAAATCAAATATTTAAAAAAAATTTTTGTGGAGCAGCAATTTAGTCTTGGACCATTATAATAAAATTGAACAACTTTCTCAAGTACCATAAAAATTAAAGTAGGAGTAAAATAATATTTTGTGCATCTGTAGCTGAGGGTATTATATTTTCAAGAAAATTTGACATCATGATGAATATTGACATGTCCGTTCATAGTGTAAGGTGCAGGATTGTGAGAAGATGATATACCACCATTTAAATTTTGATTGTGTACGCTCACCTCAACTAATTTAAACAAGTCTGAGTCAGATTTAAGATCATGTCCCAAATCTAGCATTTTTGATGAAAGTGTAGGTTTTATTTTTTCCTTTCTTGCCATTTTCATTCTGTATTTTTCATAAGTATACAAAACAGCTCCACTTAAATTTACAATTTGTCCAACTATCATCAATGCTGTGGCAGTCACACCACCAAATGTATACATTCCTGAAATAAAAATAAATTAATTACCTTAAGACTAAGATACTTCAGGTTAAAAACATGATAAGATCCAAACAATTAAAATAAAGCTAAACATTTTATGTAGTTAACTGTTTTCTTTATAAATGGCAAGTCTTAAACAGACAAGAGAACATAGGTAAAAACATTTTTGTCACACACATTTTATAACAAGAGCTGAGGAGCAGGTTCGAAACCACAATGGCTCCAGAGTCTCAGTATATTTAAACTGTGGCTCCAGCTTCGGCTCCCATTAAGGTTTTTGAGCTTGATCACAAACGTGGAACATCAGCCCGTTTGCAGTTATGAGGAAGTAGACTCAAAACTGGTATATAAAGGAACTAATTTGGGAATTAAACTTTTGAATATGAATTCAACTTGAAACTTTAAATTAATATCAGGAATTGAAATTTATAGAAAAATTTTTTGTATCAAGTATCAGAAAAATAGTAGTGAGAAAAAACAATTAGATGGTGCTAAGGCTACTGAAATTTCTGGTAGCCACGGCTCCACCAAATTGTCACAGTTCCATGGATCTGACAGTTCCGATTATAACAGGGCTTTAGTATTGTACTTGTTAGGCATTCTGAATCATGTGACATTATTTCAATACCTAGAAATTCTACTTGGACTTGACTAGAGTGGAAGCGTAAAAATAGATATGCTATGATCTTTCAAGATTTGTTCAGATTGTTTATTATAATTGCACTTACCAACCATCGTTGTAATTGCACTTTTAGCCACTCCTACTAATGCAGTTGTAAGAGCGGAGTTAACAGTTGTGCATAGAAACATAGAATATGTAAATAAGCATCCATATAAAACTAACGCAATGAATGAAATTATGAATCCAGGATTGTGCCAATGTTCAAATGTAACTATAGAGTTGATTTCACCTGCAGGAAAACAAAATAATTAATAAAATGTTATATTTCGACTAATAAGAACAGATTCATATAGCAAGTGAAAAAGTAATCACAGTAAGGATAATAGTGTAGCAAAAAGAGATAATGATGATTTAGAAAAATTATGTCTCCCAGCTATGTTTGCTTAGTCTTATCTAATCAAAAACCAGTTGTTTTTACCATGGATGTTGTACGCTTCCTACATTACATAATAGGTATTTCATTAATGTACATAAAAGACCAGCATTTCTCAAACTGTGTGCTGCAAGAAATTCTCGGGTGTGCCGCTGTGTATTTTGGAATTTTAGAAAATAAGCTATTCATATTAAACATAGGTGTGCGTGCAACGGGCAAGCTTGTAAGACTTGAATATCCGATATTATATTGAACTGGTAAGCGGTAATATTATTGTATTTGCCTTATCGCTGTAGTAAGGGTGATTGTCACGTTATAATTGTATTGTTATGTCAAATATATTTGCATACACGACGTACACTTTCCACCATGTTGACTTGCACGCTTTTTAGGAAACAGGAAAGCAAGTTTGGATGAGTCTATCTACTTACAAATTCTATTCAATCATCGGTTCAAAAGCCATCAAAATAAGCTAGCCATTTACATCTTCATGGCTCTGTGAAAACGGATTTTCTGCTATGACTGAAATTTATCAAGCAAAAAATGGGAGCGACGAAACTTCGTTTCAATTGTTTCTTAAAACTTGGCAAACACATCCCATGAACATTTGCAGAATAATTTGTTCAAAGCTAACTTTGTTTTTTTACAAGTCTGATGCAAAATTATTTTTATTTGTGAGTGCGCTGCGAGCAAAAAAAGTTTGAGAACCACCGATAAAGATGCTTCTAACATTATATTATACGGTGAAGACATCTAGTCAAAACGCCAAGGGTATATGTGTTAAATCTCTGAGGCTTACCTGTGCAAATTACTATTAAAGCCATGACTGGTAAACAATTGATGCTATTTATATATGATATGCTCAGTGCACCGATATTGTGTTCCATATCCAATCGCTGAAGAGTGATGAGATAAAGTGCTTGTGATACGATACTTAATACCCCATATACATATCCTTTCAGATCGAAATCAAGATCACCTATGGCTGGTAACAAAATATGAAAATTAGAACTGACGCCGGCATTAATAACAAAAAAATTAATACGACAGTCAGTAACTTAAAAGGGAAGATTTGAATTGACCAGAATAGACTGAAATTGAATTTTGAAAACACATTTTGTATTACTTTGTGCAAATCAATAACATTGGCTATTATAAAGTTCATTGTTTTATACCAAGCAAAAAATAATGATTCATAACAAAATTACAAAATATTTTAAACTTGAATTACTTACCAGCTATGAATGTTCCTGCAGTTATAATAAAAATTGATATAACAATGTTGAATGTTGTTTTCTGTTTTCTTAACATACAAAATCCTAATACAAGGCTGGCTATTGGCACACATCTTCTTATTGCATTATACATTGGAATGTTCATCCCCGTCAACGCCGACAAAGCTGTAAAATAAAAAACGATAATGTAAAAACAACACTTTAGTTAAATGCCTATATAATGTTTGTTTTTTCATGTGAAAAATGGAATATCGATTTACATTTGCTTAAACGCTAATAAAAGTTATAAGAGAATCCATGAAAATAATCCATAAAACCGAAATCAGTCATCTTTTGGTAAAGTGCGACAACATACAGACATAGAGAGATTCAAATGAAGAGGTAAGATTCTAATTCTATCAAAAATGTACACTTTTTTACAAACAGAACTATACTCACACATTATTGAATTTACAGAATAAATGACCGTCAGAGGTAAAAATATTCTTGCTTTTTCTGGAGTATAATCCACAAGTGTTATTCGTCCAGCGGACTTCAATACGAATAATCCAAAGGATAAAAAGACCATTTGTGAGAACATGATTATACCAGGCTCATGAAAAGACCAATAAGATAAAATAAATTTGTTCAAGAAATTCATTGAACCCGAACAAAATCCATATAAAATCGTTGAAAATAAAGTCCATTTTAAGGATGCAGCCTCGTCTGAGTCTTTATTCCCCATTGTTGCAAGCTTTGTGTATACAATGTGTTATCAGATTGGAACTTATTTTCTATTTTAAATCAAGGTAAAACTGTAATAGGATAATTCTCCATCACAGTGTTGAAAATTAGTCCGAACTGTTTTAAAAACACAGAACAAAATCAAGACAAGTGGCAACCAATCTAATATTTTCTAATATGGTGTGGCAAATAATTATTTATTTTGTTCACTATGTAATTTATATCTTGAGCTTATATTTTTTTTTCAACTTTCTGTGGTTGTGTGTGAATTGATTTAATAGTTTTAGGTGGGGGAACACATACCATTTCTTCTTGGCAAGACTTTCCATCTTATATCTGTATATTCTGTAAGTTTTAAACCGAACCTTATCTAATGTCAGAATGTTTTGTTTGCTCTCCTCATTTCATAAAAAGTTTTATTTATTTGTTCTTTCGCAGTCATTTTATTGCCTGTTATGCTGATTATGGAGTCGAAAAAAAAAACTAATTGTGTCTAGTCTACATTCAATACAGTTAACCAACGAAAGACTGTTATTTGGTATTCACCTTTCAATTTTCTTCTTCTTACTGTCTTATAACAGTATAAGTTATACCGGTATTCTCCCTAAGTGTTAGTTATTGGGATAAAGTTAATCATATGCTGGGATAAATTGCAGGAGTCCTGGCTGGCTGTGATTGACTTCAAGTTTAGTTGAAAACTTTTTTATACTATAAATTATTATCAAGAATTTGTGACAGAATACTTAACAGTGTCTTGCACAAATATTCAACTACAGTATGTAAACGGGAACACTTCCTGACATCTGCAAGCCGTTGGTAGACTATTCCAGAAATCGCAAAATACACAATAGTTTTTCTGGGAACGTCACCAACGAAAACCTGTAAGCGCCGAACGCCACAAATGTCCCGAGGCCGTTTATAAGAACCGTTTCCTTTTTATCCAAGCTGAACAACACCCCGCTATGAAAAAAGTCCTTAACGCACAGGTTATTCTCAATGAATTACAAAATGAAAAACGACTCTGACATCGACATGGTTTATCTGCCAGGGATTGCGCAATCGAATACAGTCTGCGAAATTAATAAATCGCGGAGCATAGCTCAATCAATAGAAACAAAAATTTGCGTATCAATGTCGCAAACCTATAAATTAACTTTTCGCGTTTCATAATAATCATCGTGAACCTGGGCAACACCTGTAATCGTAATTTTGTACAGCTAAATAAAGGTCCAGCAATCCTCTCGGGCATGACCCATAAAAACTAACCCTTTGAAGGATAAAATATTCATCCCGGGTTGCTAGCAAGATCGCGACGCTACAAAGACCTTAATAATGTTCAATACAACATTTTAAAGCAATAGCTTTATTGAAACAATATCTGTCGCAAAAGAAAAGCAATGGGTCAAAGCAGGGCCGGCCTCAACTATTGCGAGGCCATATGCGAAACGGATTGCGTGGGGCCCAGTCTCATTATACCTTAAAATTAAGATGTTATATGAAAATAATTAACTTTAAGAGTCTTGCCTGCCCGATGTCCAATCTCAAAAGAAAATGCCATCTTTCCTACATGAAAAGAATAAAAACAAGCCCAACTCAGTTTTATACAGGCTCACATAAATCATTGCCAGTGAGAAAAGAACTATACTCCACAAAGATGGAAACTGCTGATTTAGCGTGGTTCACCCACTTGACCTCCTCTATCATCCAAGTCCATGCATATGGAACACTGAACCTTGTAAATGTTTCCATACCCGACTTGGACTGGTTACCAGAGTCGGAAGTCTTTGCCCACCATAATAAAACAATTTTACCAGCTTTCCTTTCATACATGATATTAAAATCCCAAACTAATGTTTGAAAGCACAGTGTTTCGTAACATACATCCACTTATTTTAATTGTGAAGCTATCTTCTTTAAATTTAATTATAAGATGAGTTGTTTTTAAAGAAAATCTTCGGCAGTGAGGACTGGGACATAATCTTCATCAGTCAGATTCATAGAAGTTTCTGTATCAGGTATTTCGTCATTTCGAATTTCTTGAGCAGAACCTAAACCATAAATACATAAACCATAGATAAATGAGTCCTTATTATGGCTATTTAACAACAAAGGGTAATTGAAGTAATTTTTTTATTCAATCGGGTTTTAGCTAATATATTTTATTCATACATTGCCAGGGTGAAGTATTTGTTCCATTTTCATTCATATTTTTGTCAACAATATGCCTAGTATCCAATAGCACAGCATTTGAAAACTGAAGAAGATCTTCATTAACTTGAACACTGGATTCTTGAATTTGTAATGATGCTTGAGAAGGATTTGATGTAGAACCAGAACAAAATGCTTCACGCAATGATGGTAAAACAGTAACAGTGTGTTGATTTGAAAGAGCATACAATTTCATCGATTCACCATCATAGAAATTTGTCTAAAATAATAATTTGCACAAAGCTTTGAAATCATGAATAAACGTAGTTTCCGATTTTACAATGTCACTGACTTAAAAGCAAATAAATAGCACAACACAACGAGTTGACAAAAAAAAAATAAGACTTCAGCTACACATTATGAAAAATCATATGAAGGCTGTTATCACCTACAGAAAACGTCATAGCCCACAGTACATTATGAGGCAATGCGTAATACATTATCAGCCAAATGTGAAAGAATGCAAGTGATAATTAGTTGTTACATTTTGTTCAAATGGATATTAACCAGTGAGAGGGTAGAGAAAAGTGTAAAAACTCCCAAGTCTTATAAGAAAGACAAACAGTTTTGCTTTTGAGAATTGAGATAATGGATAAATTTCAAATCACAATTTGTAGAATTATAGTCTCAGACAGACAAAACAAAATTTTCATTTTAATATCACATAAATAAGAGTGAAACTTGATTGAAACATTATGATTTTTGCACAAAAAATAATACCATACAAAAAAGCTACTGAAAATAAAGTCGGTACATGTACAATATGAATATTGAATACACAGAATATATATGAATGAATAAAAATAGTACCTGAATTGAATGATCTTTTGGTATAATGTGGGTTGCATTGTTGGTTGATGCCTTATTGTGTACAGTTTTTCCATGAATTAGTGGAATATTTTTGGGGAATATGACCTAAAAAAAAGTTTACAATTGAATTTAATATAAGAAATCCTTGCTGCTGTTTCGTTGATGTTGTCACATATTAGATAAATCGGCCGTATTATCTAAATCAAATCATCAAAATATATGGATAAAATCAATTTGATAAATTGTTGTAAGGAGTTTTATTCTTCTTCAAATCAAAATATTTGAAAGATGCACTGCAGGTCTTCAGCAGACCGAGATCACAGCTGTATAAGAATGTTATGTATATGGCAACCAAGGAAGGTGAATCGAAATGACAAGAAGATGTGACTTGAATTTGACCGATGTAATCAGATAATGGATGCATTAGAATCTATGTATTTTTGCTATGTCCACGAACAATATAAATTACGATCCATATTATTATCTTCAGCTTTTGCATGAGTACACTTTACCTGGTCATTCTTTTTGAGTTTCTTCTTATTCATAGAATTTTTTGACTTTGCATTGTTCAGTTCTTTATATTTTTCTGCATCTGTTTCTCCCTTTCTTTCATGGATTTTTAAATGACGATTGAGATGTTTTTTCGCCTGACATAGACAACGCAATTTAAGTAATAAATGCTTACCCTGTGAATATAAAATTAATTGTGGAACTGTATTGTGTAACTGGTTAGCTATTCCCATACCTCACAATCACATGGACCAGTAACTGGACTTGGATTGATTTGTAAATATTACCTTTTCTTTCCACTTGGCATATAAATACACTTTCTTATGTGAAAGCGCATGCGTATTTTTTACATCAATATAAAACATGCTATAATACCTTGAAACGCGTCAAACATATATCACATCGGAAAGGCCGTTCATTGCTGTGAGTCACTGAATGCAGTTGAAGATAACCTTTGGAATGACACTTGTATCCACAAATATCGCATACATAATTAAAGGGAGCTGAAAATGAAGAGAATTACAAATGAAAATTTTTTATTTTACTTCAACTATTGAGTGCTTAGTAAAGTTTCTCTCGATATTTCTTTTGTTAAATAATTTTAGAAATATAAAGAGAGTTAAAAATATTGAACCTGACAACTATTTATTCATGTATTTTGTATTGGGTGGTAACAGACTCATATCGTTACCACCTAGTCATATACCAAAATCATTGAATACATTTTTTGTTTACATTTATATGTTTGTTTACAGGTTTGACAAAAAGCAATAAATTCTCTTTCTCCCTATAAATTTTACCCAAATTCTGGAACCATATCAGTAGTTCTGAATAACCAATAACCAGGTGGTTTAGGATTGAAAATAATGTTGGCTTTCGTCTCTTTATTATTCAAGCTAGAATTTGTGAAAGAACTGTGAATCATTTGCTAGTTATAGTTGAGTTCTTTAAACTATTTGAACACATTCTATTTGATTAGGTATTTTATGAAACAAATCATGCCGTAAAAATCTGCATAAAAATCTAGGATGAATTTAATAATTGGAAAGATTCATCTACGGTATGTTGATACACCTATTCAAAAATGGGATTATATATATCATGTAGGCTTTTATAATAATTAAATTGGTGTTTCTTATATGAAGATCTATTCATCTTCTGACCTGAATGCTTTCTTTCATGAACATTGAGTCCAGCTTTTTGTTTGAATGTCTTACCACATTTACTACATTTGAAACGCCGACTATCATCATGAGTTAACATGTGATTTTTTAAATGCTCCGCACGTCCAAATGATTTTGAACACTTATCACATTTAAAAAGTTTTTCGCCTGGAAAGAAATGAAAACACATTAATGAGATTAAAAGAACATTACAAGAAAAAAATGAAGAAAAACAAGACAAAAAATACAAATTATTCTTATTATTATCATATATCAAGAACTTAAAAAAGATCACAAACCAGAGTGTGTTAATTTATGTCTTATGAGTTCATGATTAGACTTGAAAGCAGCTTCGCATTTGTCACATTGAAATGGTCTACGTAAAGAATGGCTTTTCTCGTGTCTTTTTCTCAATTGAATAGTAGCAAATACTGTATTGCAACTGCTGTGTCTGCATTTGAATTTCCTGGAAGTACAAACTGGGTTTTACTCAGAATCTATTGATAACATTAGTTCAGTACTGAACTTGAATCTCACCTAACATTTTTTTACATAAAAAGCTAACAACAAAAATTCATTACTTTTCTCCGTGTGCTTTAATATGGAGCTTCATTCCTGCGTCACTTCCCAACTTCTTTCCACAAATCATACATACAAGATTATTTTCTTTGTGAGACTTCAAATGTCTTTTTAATTCTCTAAAAAAAATATAAAATAGAATAGCAAACTTTATATAAAAACAGCATTTGCTAACTCATGATAACATCAATAATCCCACACAGTTCAAAAAACTATACTGTACCTCTGCAAACAAAATTTCTTCTTACATACTTCACAATGATATGGTTTTTCATTTGTATGAATTCTCTTTTCATGAAGTAATCGATCAGAAAGTTTTCCAAAACGTTTTTCACAATAACTACATTTTTGTGATTTTCTGAATAAAATAATCAAATCTGTTCAATGTCTTATTGCCAGGTTGAAACATGGGAGGAGAGAACCGGTAAAAACATTTACTTTTACAAAATTTTCAATAGTACCTCCAAATACATAAAAAACACTTACACATAAACTCAAGGATGGTTTTAATATACCGGTATATACAAAATACATTGTACATATAACCACTTCCAAAATTTCTATACTATACACACTTTTACTTTTAGACAGGTCCTAACTACAATAAAGTCAGATTATATAAAACAAGAGAGCGATGCTCAAATATATGGACATCACGGCGATAATACAAGTATGCAAATTGTCACAGTAAATGACGACAGTTTTCATGACTTCGCCTGACTACCAGACCTAACTCGAAACCACGACAAGGCGCGCAATTTTTTTAATTTTGATGACGACATCGCACACAAAAAATGAATCCCATTGAGCCCACAGAATTTTTTGAAATAAATGAAAGTAATATCCTTCTAGCGAATATTACAATAGTTGACCATTGAAAATTTCAAACCAGTAGTTGATGAGAAAAGCACTTTTTTCATAACAACAACAACAAGAAAAAGAATTCTAACAACAACAAAATATTAATAACAAAATGATCCATATGAAAACTCTGTGTCCAATAAGTATAGTAAAGTTTTACTAATGCTGTTCCTTGATTCCTAAGTAAAGTCAGAGATCACACTAAATCTGTTGAGCAGCACTCACTTTTGACTTTGAGAATGTACAATCTTCTGATGGTTCTTGTACCTTTTTGTACTACTGAATTGTTTTTCACAAATTTTACACCTACAAAAAAAATACATTCGTGATTGATGTATATATACATATATATAAGCAGACTTATGAATTTTAGGAAAAATCACCTATATCACAAAATGCTAGAATTAGGCTATTGCTAACAAGTTCAACAGGGTTAATACTTATATCCATAGTACCATATTGTACGAACCATGAGGTGCACCAGCTTATAAGTCACACTGTTTATAACTTGGTTAGATTGGGGTTTTGTCCATACATAAGATGCTCCGTACTATCAGGTGCAACGGTTTTTGAGGAGTATTGTGACCGTACAAAGCTCATTAAATACAAAAATAAGACGCATAAACGATTTTTGAGAAAAAATGGTCTGTCAAATATGTGACTAAAATGCTGTCACAATCATATGATGTTCATGCTCCACCATTAGATCTTACCATTTTTCATTTGTCACAGGCGGTGTTATGTCCAGAGTTTCGTTGTTAGAATCTGGTTGAATTGCATCTTGAATATAAAAATGAAATGTGAGGTCTGATTTTATTTTCGTTTAGAACAATCAAACTAAAAAATTTTAAAAACCAATGAATGAAACCAAGTCTTTTTAAGTGGAATATTTGTACGAATGAAACAAAAATATACTAAACCGAACAAAATTTCTTACTAAACATCTACTTTCAAGGGCCTCTTTCATAAAACTGATTTCCCAACAGTGTTGACTTGACTTTCCAAGTTTGGTCGGTGATGTGGTACATCATGCTCAGTGTTAGGAATACCCTCGAATCGCACATCTGATTACCCTGTGTGGGTTCGCAGTTTCGAATTGTGTGCGATAGGATTGCTGGGCTCCTCGCCGCCGTAGGGTGGTTCATGTGATCGCTGGTTAGTTAAGGCTTCTTCCACCATCAAGCCTATAAATCTCATACAAACAACTGCCTAACCAACCCATAAATGACACGGACTGGTAACTGAATGAGAGACTGTGGTTCGCCATATGATTAAGCCATCTTATCGGATTTCCTCTCTCCCGGGATAAATTTGTGAATCCTATCTTGTGATCTTTCTTTAAGCCATCATAAAAACAATATAAAACATGCTGTGCTCAATTACACAAATACTTGACCAATATACCTTGACATTCCTCAGATGAGAGAGCTGTATTATCATCAGTAGAAACTTCTAAACTGTCATCAATGCTTTCTTCTTGATCAAGATCTTCAAATGCTTCCGAAGCAACTCTAACCAGATTGGTTAATGATGACCTTGGCTTTGTCACGTCGGCTGAATTAGGGGTAGATAATTTGATTTCAAGTTCATGAGAGAAAGAACAAACATGACAATATTTGCGTAAGCAGTGTTACCAGTTTTTGCAATTTCATTACCAGGAAAAATTTCAATTTTTTTAATTGATAAATTGTCTTGTATATGATGCATCTGGTTTTTAAAGCTGAATATTCCATATTCTAATTTATAAATAGGCTTTGGAGGCAGAGTTTGTTTCTTGCTAATATTGGACGAAAACTGGGATCAAAAAGGGAGTTTGACCTAAAGTCAGATGAAACAGATCAGATAAAATATTGTTTTACATTTCAAAAAGACGAGGGGGGAGGGTCCAGCAGGATTGATGTGGTAATAATTCTACCAAAGATTCCAACAGTTCTAGACAACGAGCCATATGTAACAGGAGTCCCTGACTGACAATCATTGTACCTGTTTCTAAACAGTTTGAGCTAGTAGGATTCTCGTCAACTACAAGTTGGTCATCTTCATTATCAGACACTATAGTTCTAGATTCAATCTCATCAGTCGATTGTGTTTGATATGCAGCTTTCTCATTCGCTGGCGTTCTGGTTAAAATTTATCAATTATTCAGACATAAAATCACAGACTGAAATAACGACTAGGGTTCCAAATAGCGACTGTCAATAGAGCGACCACACGACAGTGATCAATTGAAAACAACGACTGTCAATAGAGCGACTACACGACAGCGATTCATTTAAAACAGCGACTGCCACAACAGCGACATCACTTATTTTATTGAATCCATCCAAGGCTTACGCGCACACACACTCTTTCACACAAACACACACACCTTCCATCCCCTACACCTCTCCACACACGTATGCACGCACAAACAGGCAAACACTGCGTAGTGAAAGATTGAAACCAAAAGGGACTTTAAAACAACATTTTATTTGGACTAACCCTAACACTAGCCAAGTCGCTATCATAGCAGTCGCTGTTTTAATGCGGTCGCCATTATGACAGTCGCTATCCGGCCTGGATACCAAAATAACGAAGGATCATGATACAAGCTAATTACCTGCAGTGAAAAAGGAATATACACTTGAACACTTACAAATCATGCAAAGTGATATCTGTTGAGGTGGAGCATAGAGAAGGATCTGATAAACCCGCCACATATGAGTAAATCCCCGCAAAGTCAAACATGTTATTTACAAATAACGATTTGTAATAATTTCCACATATATTCTGCACTGAAGTCATCTGTCAATGGAAACATTTTTTGGTTCACAATATGGGAAATATACCAAATTTATGAGGAGGTTTGACCCAGTTCTGTGCCAACAAAATTTCGATAAAGAGAAGCTCTGGCCTACATGTATTTTTAGGATCTGTTAAATATGTCGACTATTGACTCAACTCAGGAAAAGTCGTAAAAAATCAGAATTTATTAAAATAGAAAAGATTACCTTGAGATATGATGATATAATAAGCATTTGTTTAGCTGTATTTTTGGATATTTTGATGCACCCAGTATACATTGAATCCAACAAGTCAGAAAGTGAGACCGCATCCAGTTTGTCATCGAGCTTGATGAAAATTTTCCTAAAATCAGGAAGAAAATATAACTACAAGTATACTCATATTGCATATTCAATAGTCATAGCAAGCTATATACAAATAACAAGGATCCACATATTTATTTTGGGGAGAGATAGGTCATTAAGCGACTTAATCATATGGCAAACCACGTCCTCCAGTCTAGTGACCAGTCCATATCTGGTATGGGATTACCGGTAGTTAACCAGTTATTTTTGTTTCCAGATGCATGGAATTGAGAGTGGAGGAAATCGTGGTCATGCGAACCACCCTTCAGCGGCAAGGTGTCCAGCAATCCTCTCGCACATAATTTGCCCCATGAAATTTGTACCTGCAAACCCGGTATTACACCGCCGACCACACATGTAAAAATTCATTCATCATTCATTCATTTTCAATAATTTTTTAAAATATTTATATAGAACGCTTCAAACCATTAGGGCATCGATGATCCAAATAGCTACCATTTCTTATTATTGCGAATAGTAGTGCAGATTCCAACTATTTTTTTCTCCACAGTACTTTAGTGAACATTAGACCATTTGAATACAAAAATCTGAGTTGATAGTCAACTTTGGCTCAATAATGAATAATACACAAAAACACCCATCACCTTTTAAGACTTGTTCCATATTGAGATTGAGGTTGTAATAGACAGTAAAGTACAGGTGACATTGCTGCAACGACTGCTGAATGACAATGCATTTCTGTTCGTCCAATTACAATCGTAAGATCACAGAATTCTTCTTTTTTCTAATAAAAAAGTGTTCTCCTAAGATTTCATGTCTAAATTCCACCAATCTCAAATTATGATTGCCAGAATACCACAGAGATTTGAGAAGATAGCATTTTGTTAAGACATATGTACATCGTTCAAGAAGCAACTAAAAACTTAAATTCTAGATACAATTTTTGTGCCCTTATACAAGCATTCGTTTATGTTTGAGCTTATCATTGAAAACTTTCAACAAAATAGCAATAGTAAACTTTCATAGTAATGTTAAAAATAACATAGTGATAATGCATTCAATAATTAATCTCATAGTGGAAATCAAATTTTACATTGATTGATAATAGTCAATTCCTTGGGGTGCAAATTACGACTACTGTGGCAAATGGGAAAACTCACCCTGAACTCATCAAGCTTTTGTAACAAGCCAGTGGAATGGCCATCTAAATTAATTGATTGGACTGGCATTTCAACATCTACTTGTCCTGAATGAAGAAGAAGAAAACAATTTGCCGAGTTGCATGGCTATCACAGTAGCCTTGTGATAGCTATCTTCCTAATTATACAAGACGTATTGTGGCTGATGCCTCACATTAGATTAGATCATTATTATAAATTTAAAAAAATCTCACGAAAGATATCCTTGGTCACATTACCTCTTTATGTGTAACATGAAATTATGAAAAAATTCATTTCGTAAATCAAGTTAATTTAGTATTTGTGCTGCGTCTTATTTTACAAAAAAGTAAAATTGATTCATGCATATTGTATTTCATCATGACAAATTACCTTCTTCCATTTTCTTAAAAACTTGGAAAACCAATGGAAGTTGATGCTCATTGAATAAGCTCGCTGAAAATGAGTTATAATATAAAAAATAATAATACCTGTTGAAGACACTCCTGCGATACTTTCAATATTTGACGGTTCCTCACTATTTATTATTTTATTACCAAGCTCGGCCCTCCAAGTCGTATTTGCCAGTGAGGTGAAAACAGTTGTCCCAGCCACATTCTGTGATGATGGCATGGGTATTTGTATCAGGTATGGGTGAGTATTGGCATCCTCACTTAAAACATGACCAATTTCTACATTTTCATTTGTAGATGTTGGATGATACATGCTGCTATCACCCTCTATCAAACTTTGAAAATATGGCCCAGAAAATATTTCTTCTGTATGTGGAACAAGTGAGTCAGCTTTGCTAAAATTAGACATCAATTGTTCAGTATCGAACTGATTTCTAGAAGAAAACTGACCAATATCATCTTGCAATACGACATTATCATTTGACATGCTTGCCGTGTTAAAACTGCTCACTTGAAATCCTGTTGATGAAGTTTCAGGGATACTTTGCTGAAACTGACTTGGATGCAGAGATACACTTTGACATAATGTTCTTAAATCAGGGGCAGATTTTTGTTTTGGAATTGAAACAGAGTTTGATGGCAAAAGTAGTCGAGCTTGAAGTTTTTGTATATTTGTTGATGCTGGTACTACAATGTATTGTGCATTTTGTTTGATAGATTTTCTTGGAAGTATTTTTCTTGTAGAATTCCTTGTGTTTCTTGAGAATGTAGATGGTGAAGACTTTTCAGGCTTGGAATGGAAAAAACATTTCCATGAGATGATTGGTAAAAAGGGAGATTGGCTTAGGATAATAGGCAATAAATCAAACAAAAATAAACAGATAGCGTAAGTGCATAACACAGTTATGGACGAGTGCTGACTGTGGTTATGTCATAATTTTAAACTTGGACACATATGTCACACTGAGATAGTCCAAAATAGGTAATTGATTATGAAAATGCAGTATTTGTTTGAAGATGTGGTATATTAAAAAATAAAAAACAACGAAAACTTTCATATTAATAAATTAGACAATCTCCATCGTAAAATACAAAAATATGAACAATTTGAAATTGAGTCTGGCGTATACATTATCCTTGCTTACCAATTTTACTTTAATCTGTGAGTTTCCTCTGGCATCTAAAATATAATTATTAACTGTGAGCAATAAAATACAAGTTAATACTGTTATTATAATCATTGGATTTCAGTACGGGTATTTCCTTACTATATTTATTTACAATTTATTCTTGTCAAAGTCTATATAATATTATTAAGATTTTGCATTTTCTAAATGAGACAAAGTTTTTTGATATGTCTATCTTGAACTCGTGCAGTAAATTAGGAGGAAACATATCTTTTAACGCATCAAATGGAAGCACACTAAATGTTCTACATAATGAAATATTTATTGATGCTCTCAATATATTTTAACTATGTTGTTTTGCAAAAAATTACCTTCATGTGAAGAGCTAGGTTGAATACTGGGATTAAGATACACAACATATTTCTGCTTCCCATCAGAACAATGCTGAGAATTCAGAAGGATTTTCTCTTGACCTAGAATTGAAAGACACAATTAGGAGTTGAATTTCAAACATCTGGTACCAGTATAAGCGTTTAGAATGTAATTACTTGACAGTAAATTGTATAGGACTTGAGATTTAGACATTAGTTACTGTTGCATTACCTACATCCCAAACAGAAGATGAAAACTCAATAACTTTTTGCACATTCAAATATAAAATATGTAATGACAGAATAATCAGCACATACAGACATACGATACTGACATATTTTTAATATGAATGAATAAACCAGTAATTCAGTACGGTAATTAAAAAATACCTAGGTTTTGAAAAACATAGACTACTTGTAAGTAACCATATAAATGACAATATTTTTTATTTCAGTTGGTGCTAAATTGAATAATACATTATTGGCAGCTCCGGACAGTATCATAGAAGTTACGGACTTACCTTGAGGTAACGGGGTAGGAATAATTTCTGTAGCAGGTTGATACGATGATTTCAAGGTTAATTTGTATGATGGTTTTGGCAATGTCGAATCATCCATTGCAGATTCAGAGATTGCTTCTGATTAAGCCTACCTAGACTAAAGCTAATTCAGTAATCACAGAATTCTGGAATTACTGAATTCAGATCAGCATCAGCAGATAGCAAATATTTGAATATGAAATATAACTGAGAAGAGAACATAGGTCTATTTAATATCCGTGAGCAAATTTGTAGTCCAATCAATTATATTCTATAAAATTAATATTTTGTTTGTTTATTCATCCAATACTTCTCCATTAACAAAACTTTATGCGGGTAAAGCACATTGTAAACCGAAGCCAACAGTCCGACTGTCTGCTAGGAGCATAACATCCTGCGCGTACCCTAAAAACAAGTAGACTCTAATCAGCGTATCAGTAATAAAAATAGGAGATGAAGAATATATTGAGATAGTTTTTACTACGATCGTCTCGGTATGTTAGTCGTTGGATCGTCTTGTCCGGATACCAATATAAGTACGACATGAGGTTGTGGAATAGCTAACAGGAATTCTGATCTGAGCGCCGTCGGATGCCGACGCAATATTGGACGATGGAAAAAGACATTTTTGGACTGAAACTTTGGAAAACACGGACTAAAATATATCCTCCAGTGAATCTAATTACAGAACTGTAGGCTAACTAGATGTAGCCGAAGAGAGTTGGTGCAATTTTGGACATAAATGAAATTTTTGATCTATTATATTAAACCATTGGATCTGTTTGAATGGACTACAAAAGTTGCTGTTTTTAAAAAAAATGCAAACAAGTGGCCAGAACAAGTCAGTTAAGTTCATTTTAGCAAGACTGAAATGATAGTATTAACCAATACCTCCATACCAAAGCGGTTTTATTCCTGTTACATTTTTTCGTATGATGACTGTTGGTATTTTGATTGACAAAATAATAAATATCTCTCTCTCTCTCTTTTATTTAATGCAAATACTGGTCTCGGTTTATCTGACATCTAAGCGGCGGTGTGGCTCATCGTATGTATGTTTATTTGCCTACGATACTGACATATTTTTAATATGAATGAATAAACCAGTAATTCAGTACGGTAATTAAAAAATACCTAGGTTTTGAAAAACATAGACTACTTGTAAGTAACCATATAAATGACAATATTTTTTATTTCAGTTGGTGCTAAATTGAATAATACATTATTGGCAGCTCCGGACAGTATCATAGAAGTTACGGACTTACCTTGAGGTAACGGGGTAGGAATAATTTCTGTAGCAGGTTGATACGATGATTTCAAGGTTAATTTGTATGATGGTTTTGGCAATGTCGAATCATCCATTGCAGATTCAGAGATTGCTTCTGATTAAGCCTACCTAGACTAAAGCTAATTCAGTAATCACAGAATTCTGGAATTACTGAATTCAGATCAGCATCAGCAGATAGCAAATATTTGAATATGAAATATAACTGAGAAGAGAACATAGGTCTATTTAATATCCGTGAGCAAATTTGTAGTCCAATCAATTATATTCTATAAAATTAATATTTTGTTTGTTTATTCATCCAATACTTCTCCATTAACAAAACTTTATGCGGGTAAAGCACATTGTAAACCGAAGCCAACAGTCCGACTGTCTGCTAGGAGCATAACATCCTGCGCGTACCCTAAAAACAAGTAGACTCTAATCAGCGTATCAGTAATAAAAATAGGAGATGAAGAATATATTGAGATAGTTTTTACTACGATCGTCTCGGTATGTTAGTCGTTGGATCGTCTTGTCCGGATACCAATATAAGTACGACATGAGGTTGTGGAATAGCTAACAGGAATTCTGATCTGAGCGCCGTCGGATGCCGACGCAATATTGGACGATGGAAAAAGACATTTTTGGACTGAAACTTTGGAAAACACGGACTAAAATATATCCTCCAGTGAATCTAATTACAGAACTGTAGGCTAACTAGATGTAGCCGAAGAGAGTTGGTGCAATTTTGGACATAAATGAAATTTTTGATCTATTATATTAAACCATTGGATCTGTTTGAATGGACTACAAAAGTTGCTGTTTTTAAAAAAAATGCAAACAAGTGGCCAGAACAAGTCAGTTAAGTTCATTTTAGCAAGACTGAAATGATAGTATTAACCAATACCTCCATACCAAAGCGGTTTTATTCCTGTTACATTTTTTCGTATGATGACTGTTGGTATTTTGGTTGACAAAATAATAAATATCTCTCTCTCTCTCTTTTATTTAATGCAAATACTGGTCTCGGTTTATCTGACATCTAAGCGGCGGTGTGGCTCATCGTATGTATGTTTATTTGCCTCAGAATGTAACAGTATCTGCATAATCGTTAAACCTTAAATATACCACTACGTCAAACGGTATAAAAGAGACGGGATACATGTTCAAGACCTTACTGGCCTAAGACACAGATGTGTAACACTGTTATAAAAATAGTTCAGACCTACGGCGGTGATTTTACAAATCCTACACCTAATAACATACCTTGTAGACTGTAGTAACAATGCACATATCTTTACTTCAGGAGAAGTAAATCTTTAAAACACAACACACGAAAATTAAATATAAAATTCTTTTATTAACAAAAAATGAGGCAGTTTAAGTTTGCCGATATTGAAAGTAGAGTTTATATGTACAGTATATTATGCTATATATATAGTAAATATATTATATATAATAATACTTGATTTTTTTTTTCTTATATATATGTTATCCAAATAAAACAAAATATACACTTGTCGAATTAGTGAGTATTCCAACACAAATGAATCTCGAATATCGTTGTTATGCCGTTTCATTCAGACAGTTCATATTACCTAATTTCGAAAATTATTTTCAATCTTAACACTATCAACATCTGCCATAAGTAATTGCTGGTATTTTGGTGCATAATATAGGAAAACTTCACACAATAATCCGTGGTTGTGTTTTAATAAATGACAGTCGCTTGTTGAATAGTTTTACAGCAAACTCGTACAACTCCATATCCTGAAAGTAATGAAAAGACATTTATATATCAAAAGAAAAATCTACTTTGATAAGTGCCAAAATTCGAAATAACTTTACGTTGTTTAGCATATTAAATTATTTCGTATTGTTATAATTTTGATATAGTGCAGTGAATTGCTAATCTATTTTAAAATATTTGACGTGAAACTAGTCACTTGATGCGTTGAACTTTTCAGCATGCTTTTTACTGAAATATTACTTACCAATTGATTGTTACGTTTTATTTGTTCCATCTCTCGTTTTGTCAGTTGATACGTATTTGCATTAGTTTTATTCCATTGTTCCATTTTTGATTGAAAACGGAGACCAAACTTGTGTTCAAAAAGCATTTGGCTTTCTTCCATCCGCTCCGTTATTGCGAAGAAAGCCATTGACTGCACAAGAAAAGCTATCAAAGTTACCTCTGTTTACTAGAAATTGCAAGATTTTCAGATTGTAGACCATCTTGTTCACGACAAAAATAATAATGCTAATCACTGTTTCACACACAATCATGAATTAACAAAAAGGCTGTAGTCAACGTTGATCGAAATAAAAAATATTGAAGAATGTATTTTGAAAACATCTAAAAAATTTGTTAATTACGAAGTGTATCCCGGAACAACCCTTTTCCAGGAGCATTACATTTAAATATTCGGATGTGAAACCCTTTTTTAAATGGATACCTATTTTGAGAAAGCATGCTGGATATAAAGTTTACATGCAGACATATAAATTGAAAACACGCATTATACAGTAAAACCGTGATTTATTTTATTTATTTATTTTTTCGAGCCTTCAATATGTTGTGCCCCTGCTCGTGTCGTATGGTAGTAGTTGTTTACAAATCATAAAAAGATAATATACCTCCAAATTTTGCTTCGCACTATTCAACATATTTCTTTGCCAAACGTTGTAAACATCAGGATATGTTTCATTTGTCATGAACATCTTGTAACATTCAACTAATTTGAGATCAGCGAGCATCCTCGTCTCTCGATTATTAGCCATATTATATTGGCATTCAATAAATTTTGAAAGACTTACATCAGACCATGTTGTTCCTGTTGATGTAGATGGGGAAAAGAACAATGGTTAAACATTTTGACAGTCAAATGTCATATAAAAGTGTCACCATATGTTATAAAAAGTGTTCCCATGATTTATTAAAGAGTAGCAAAATATTGAACAAAATATATATTCATCGTAGAAGATTAGGAAAAATAAAATAAAAGCAATTGCGACCCATACCAGTTTTAAGCACAAAAAATGAAACTGATTGACGAATTAGTTTTGGAGAAAAATTTTTCATCATTAAAAACTGCAATAGCAAACGTACGTACGCTCAAATATGTGGACACGAAAAAGTAATAGCTTTCCGGCGATCCATTTCGTGTCCGATATTTACTTCGAAATTATGTGTGACGACTTCTTGAAAATTAATACAAATTATTTGTAGTGGTGTTTCCACCTATCTCATGCTACTATGGGAAGTTTTTTTGACGGTACCGGACCGGTACTGTAACAGGTAAGTTTTTATTATATTAATACTCGATACGTTGCGTTTATTTTTAACACTCACGCTACGCGAATCTGCATAATTACGGTATTCTAACCTGAGTAGCACCGGGGAATATATGACCGTTGGCCTTTACAAACATATTTAGTAGTTTTCCATGTTCCTCCTCGTTTTACATGAATCCATTCACTAATGTATCGTTGAATTGGATTTCTGAGCAAAGTTATGTAAAAATATCTAAAAAATACATTAATTAATCGTCGTTGAATTTATTTGCCCTTTTCTAGATTTACGCATAGTAATTACATTGTGCAACAGATTAAAGTCATTAATTTTGAATTGATTTCATCACGCATGTTTCATCAATTTTAATCGTTTCAAAAGTGGAATGATCGCAAATTTGTTGTCCTTCAAATATATTTCCATATATATAAATTTCTACATATAAACAGTCTACTCCAAAGGAAGACGAACACACTTTACTAATTATTTTATCCTCGTTGATGTAATCTAATGTTATTTAGTATTTCATTCAGAGTCACCATTCCAAACTACACAATAACAAATAGTGGAAACCTGTAATCGGAAGAATTTTTCTTCATCTCGAATCTACTTGAGCTGTGCCCAATGCATTCGGTTAGTGATGTCCAATCTGCATGAACTCCGCATGCCCATTCTATTGATATAAAACAGCAAATCATATATAAAAAAAAATCCACAATAATTACATCAGTTGTAAACAGGACTGGGCGTTTCGAAACACTGATATTAATGTTTACCACCAATTAAAATTTCGTTTCGACTTTGATTCACCAATGTTTCGAAAATACCCGGCCCTTGTTGCCACTTGCCATATATACAATAGTGTTGAGTCTTCGCTACCTGTCATCCCAACAATGGCGTTCCAATGTTTTAATTATACATGACGGGTAGTTCACATCCTTATGTATATCAAAATTCATCACGTTCGCCCAATTAGACTAGAATTTTTAAATTGGTTTACCACTATCTTGATGAATTAGTTAAAACTTCGGAAAGTAACAAATAAGTAGCAAAAAGTCAGGTCATAATTTTATTCCAATTTTCCTCATTTCAGTTCTATTGCGAGTTTGGGGACTAGCCAAGCGACTCCAGTAGTATTTGCATCTGAAATTATGGCATAACCCTAACCTGGTACACATACAACATTCCGGTGTCCGCCATTTTGGTTCACATACTTCGGGAGTACCAAACAAAAGTCAATTGCAGGATTGGCAATATATAGCCACTGTTATTTTGGTGAGCATTGTATTGGTATAGTACGCCGTTATGAAGTTGTCATCACAAAGTTACAAATAAATTACGGTAAATATAAATCATTCTTTCTTTTACCATAAAATATTGAAAAGGTTGAAACTTTGTTACTGCAGTTACTCTATTTGAGTAACATGAGATCTATATAACCTTCCTTTGGTACTATCTATGGGCAATAGCATGATATGAAATATGAGTACCATGAGAAGCCTAATATTTAACTACAGTACCGGTATATATTCATTATATAACAAAGAAGTTAGGCAGAATTTTACTGTTTAACCCAGAAACCCAATTAGGCATTTATAAATACTTTTCTATTATGAGAGAGCTCAATATCTGATCGCATATTCCCGTTTTAATAGATTTTGAATTTGCTTTGGCAAAACTATCCTGTGTAAACAACCGACTGAAATGTATGAAGTAGGCCTACGCGTAGCAAGGTGTAAAATACGGCTAATCTCACTTGTGGTTTGCCTGCTGAATAACCATTGTTCCGTTTGCGAATTTGGTCGAAAACATCGAGCTGTCTTTTTTCTTGGTAATTCCCTGCAATTTCTCTGTAATTGTAGGTCTCTAATGATCTTGAACTCAAATTTCGATCCACCAGTTTTTTGAATATGAAGTTGCACCATGATATCCGATCCATTGACTTGAAAATTTTCTGGTGGGTAAGAGTATTGCTCGTTTTGCTTGCTTGTATTCGATAGCATGCTATTAGACTGTTTTCCTGAAATCCTATGTTTCGTCTCTAGATGAACAGTAGTAGTCAGTAAGTTCCATTGAGCTTTTAAGTCGAATAAAATGATTATCGCAATGATAACTCCAATCCAAAATTTCATTTTCTGTAGTGGCGTTCTCCATTTTATACGCATCAGATAGAAAACACTGGATACGGATGATAAATCGTTTACGAATTTGTGACGTTGACTTACAAAGCAAACTGGAATGATAATTTTTTGTCAGTCTATTGATTTTCCTTCATCGATCGATCAGGAAATGATTCCTTCGTGCGATATGCGGTCAAGCATTGTAATAACGAGGAGTTTTCATTATTGATAAGTTTATACATTAATCTCGTCGAACTACATTGAATCAAACAATTAAGCTTTGTGTTAATTTTTCATGGTCAGATTTGTCTGTTTTCTTTTTATTTACAGAATATTATTATCTTATATTAATATTTTTATTATTTCACTACGTCTCCAGGGTTGTGTGCGTGTGTGAATTAACCAAATACTTTTGAGTGAGTGTTTACGTGCCACTTCTTCAGGCAACACATTTCAATCTGAATTCTGTACGCTTTAAAGCTTATTTAGGGCTTTGTTTGCTCTCCTGATTCTATAATCCGTTTTATTTATTTTTTAAATTATTCTATAGCTTGTTGTGCTGATTATGGAGTCGAAATAAACACATTTCAATATTTTTGTCAACCGGTTCCTTCACAAATGTCATATTTTTCAGCCGGCTCTGTTACAAACAAAAATTGATAGTAACCAGTATGGTGGCCCATCGTTGTCACGCGTAAAATAAAAAAAAAATAAAATACTTGAAATGAAAGTAAAATAAAAAAAAAGTTGTGAAAAAACATAAAAAAAATGAAAACAAAAATAAAATGTAAACAAAAATTAAAAACGAAAATAAAATAAAAACGGAATATAAAAAAGCAAAAAAAAATTGAAAAAATAAATAAAAAACGTGAATAAACAGAAAATAAAAAAGCGTGACCGTTGTCAACCTTATTATTCGAGAAAATTTGCTTCTGCTTGGGACCAACTTTGTCATGCATAATCCTACGCGCACAAACGATGTTCCCTGGGTTTCTGACTCTTTACTGATTTTCTTGAGCAATATTCAATAAATTTATTATGCAAATGTTTTATAAATTTTCCATGATACAAGTTCAACTAGAAAATATATATCTATTCAAAATATTGATAAGAGAATATAGAATTGAATACGAAAAATTTGTTTTTACGCGTAGAAGGTAATTGAATTGGAGAATGCTGCTTAAATGCTCAGTTGTCCGGACACTCGTGCGATACCGATACCGTCTGATCACACCCGGTACCCAGCATACAGTCTTTCATGAAACGAGTGGGAGATACGGTCAGTCTAGTAGAATATGGTGAATCGATGGGTGGACTGAAATAAATAGTTGAGCCCGCGCGATTTATCTTTCATCTGGCCGTACGGTATGCCATACCGTATGCACATGCCGACATGCACGTTCCATTGAAATCAGGTCTAACCATTATCGACTTCCAGCCTCGTGGTTGTACGATCAGACAGTAGTGGCTAGAGCCGACGAACGAGTCTAACTAGGCTACTTTATGCACACAGTTCTTTTCTATTAATTCAAGTCTGTGCTATGTAAATTATTCACATTTTATTCATCGTAGGTTACCGGTATAAGTTTATTTCGACTCCATAATCAGCAAAACAATAAAATGAATGGTAAAAATAAATAAATAAAAACTGATTATGAAATCAGGAGAGCGAACAAAACCTTAGATAAGGTTTAAAACGTACAGAATGTATATAAGATGGAAGGTTTTGCCAAGAAGATGTGGTACGTGTTCACTCACTTAAATAATTGAGATATTTCACACACGCACCCACACACACAACCATATAGAAGTTATTAAGTAAAGGGAACATGAAAAATTACATACTGGTAGTTAATAAAAAATAAATAAATAAAAATTACTTGCCACACCATATTAATAAATTTATGATGATTGCCACTGCCAAATTGATCAATTTTATAAATGGGAGTGAACAGTAAAGATAAACTTTTATAAAAAAATATATTGTCAAGCTGATTATAGATGGAGTCAAATGCCAAAATGCCCAACCAAAGTTGCCAGAATTGGGTGCACTTCATTGCCCAAACTAGAGCTTATTATTGCCAAATTATAGTCCAGATTGTAATAAGTATTTAAATCTATCAGTAACTTTATAGGTATGAGTAATTATAATTAATTAAGGTAGAAAGACAGGGTATAGGAATATGTTGGTTGCTAAGGTTATGAGTTTAATTTTTTTTTCATTCTTAGATATTGACTTCTGCAAGGATAAAGGAATTAGGAATAAAGGAATTAGTATTGTTATTTCGCAGGATCATTTCTTCATTTAATTATTGTGGCGTAATAGATGTCAATTCAAGTTTATCGTGGATGAGACATCAGCCTGCGAATTTTGTTGTTGTAGACACCATTTATATTCAATAAACTAGCCATTGTATTGATCATCACGGAACGAACTGAAAAACAGAAAATAAATCTGCGAGTAGGATATTCAAGGGTTACATATTTGGAAAAAGCACTACTAGATATTGATTATTAGTTATCTATCTTTAAAACGCTAGTTCAAAGACCAGAGTTGAAATATGGCTGGGACACAGGGTGAATTCCTCGCAAACCATGCAGAAACTCTCAAACCACACTGACCGGTACCGGTACCTTAACAATTACAATAACCGGTACCTTACCTCCACGACAATTACAATAACCGGTACCATGCTGATAATTATTATTACGTACAACCTGTAACTGGCTGCGCTCAATCCATCTCTCGATTCACTATATTCTACTAGCTAGACTATCCGTATCTCCCATTCGTTTCATGAGTGATTGCATGGGTGTACGGTCAGACGGTACCGGTATCGCAAGAGTGTCCGTACTATGTCATTGGTACAACTGAGCAGTTGAGCAGCATTCTCCAATTCAATTACCTTCTACACGTAAAAGCAAATTTCCCGAATTTTCGTATTTAATTCTATATTCTCTCATCATTATTATAAATGTATTACGTCTAGTTGAACTTGTAGCATGGAGAATTTATAGAACATTTTCGTTTTGAATTTATTGAATATTGCTCAAGCAAATCAGTAGTGAGTTAGAAACCCAGGGAACACCGTTTGTGCGCGTAGGATTATGCATGACAACGTTGGTCCCAAGCAGAAGAAATTTTCTCAAAATAAAAACGCGTGACAACGATGGGACGCGGTGGCCCATCGTTGTCACCCTTTTTATTATCTTTTTATTCACGTTTTTTTTTTTTTAATTTTTTTTTTGCTTTTTTTTATTCCGTTTTTATTTTATTTTCGTTTTTATTTTTAATTTTTTTTATGTTTTTTGCACAACTATTTTTTTATTTTTACTTTTATTTTAAGTTTTTTATTTTATATATTTTTTTCCAATTTCACGCGTGACAACGATGGGCCACCATAAACCAGTAATGCTAACCGGTTCGCTGATCTCGAATAATTCCGTGAGACGGCTCCATAGAACCAGTGCGAACCGGCTGAATCCCACCACTGCATATATCAATGTATCTGTTTTCCCCTTGCCAACTCGCAAAACACTGTCAAAATAGGAAAGAAAAATTTTTCTGTGGTAATATTTAGGAAGACTTTTTTGCGGTCAAAAGTACGAAGAACACCCACATACCTTCGTAGAGTTTACATTATCATGCTTTATTCTAGTCGGGGCTGAAAAGCCTCATAGAAATGGGACTAGTGGAGTTAGCCGTGGAGACGAATAGATATCGCAAGTTGGGAATAGTTTACAATTCGATACAAAAATACTGGGGAAGAATACACGAAAATTAGAATACCGACAAAAGCAGAAACTTCAACCAACCAGCTTTCATTACATGGAATGGCAGCTACAGGCGCATTTCTTGCATTATACCAATGAAGGACTGAATCATAACAAGTTTTGGAAGATATTCCAAGCGAACAAGATTAGTTTGGACGCGACACTACTATGAAATCAATACATACTCAACGATAAAACAAGACTAAAAAGCAGTGGCACTTGCAACATAAATCTCCAGCCCTGTTTTCACACATTCTACTGCATAAACTTCAATATGTTAAGTTAAGATGCCAGAAATAAGTTTTTCGTTCCTGAGATATTAGATAGACATTTGTTTACAATTGTGCAACGACTAACATACCGCAATTGTGTTTGTTTACGTGTTCTGTAGTGATTTTAATAATGAACGCTCGTACAGCTGATTTTTTAATTGCACGGCAACGTTCGCATGTTCCTTTCACTAGTAGACATCGGTGTTAGGAAGGCAATCCAGCAATCGGCGTGCATTCCTCGATCACGATATATTTATTGTGGTTATATTGTAAACATTTCCACTTTCTTCATATGTTTTCCTCATTTTAATTTGCTTCAAAATTATTGCCCCATCTAAATCGTGTTCACTCTTTTGCTCATTGTTTTGTACTTTTTTCATGTACGCTTTTAACTTTATTCTGAATTATGCTCGCTTTCCATGTATCTCTGCATTTTGCTTGTCTGTTTACTCCGTGCATTGTTTTGAGTGATGCCAGAATACCGAAATAAAATGAATGATTGAATATATCCAACACAGAGAAGCGCAACAGAGCAAGGTCATCACAAGTAAGTCGGGGCCGTTGGTGCGTAATGTTGGGGTTGTGGACGCTGGTCAGTCGGCCTTCATTACTTGATTATTGCTTTGTCTAAATTTTAATTCTGATATTACAGTAATATGGCGATTTATTCTCAACATATAAACGGTCAAAGTAACGACGGTACCGTATGAAGATAGGCTTAACAGTGATTGTTACTCTCATTTACTGATTTGGAAGGGGCATTAACGTCAGGTAACTAACAAAGTTAATCATCTAATTTAATCTGTTAATTAATTGGCTTTGATTGGATTTATAGTCCATCCAGTGCTGCAATGTCGTGCCGCAATTACCTATGTACCTATCAGCAGATTCATTCAGTTACTATTGCTGTATTGTATTACATTATTGTCATATTTGACCTAATCTGTGTCGCACATTGAGTTGTTAGTTCTCAAGTTCTGGAGTTGGGATTGGATAAGATATTCGGGTTTCTAAACTTTAGTCTGTTGGTACAGTAGGGTGCCAGTTGACCCGAATTTATCACGAAAGCATTATAACACCGTTACAACTCACCAACTGAAAAATCCTACTAATGTAACAGGTTACCGTACAGGGTTAGGTACTGGGTTAAGAAAGCACTATTACATCTAGTTAAACATTTTTATCTCTGTATGTTGTGCAGTTGTATGGCATTGATCTACTGATCTACAAGTAGTATTGTAATGTGAGCTTTTATGTGAGTTTTTATTCATATGTCAATGATTCTCACTAGTCTGCTAAGTACTGTAATACTATAATAACAGAATAAGCTAACTATCCCTTGACCTAAACCTTCATCAGTCATACTTCATTGTTGTCTGCTAGTGTTTAAAAGACTAATCATATTGCAGGAATTTTAATATAAAAAAAATTCTGTTGGCAAATAAGTGATACCGGTATAAATTTATAAGCGATGAGCAGTAAGGTGGTCACCTGATCACAAGTTCCAGTTTAGGGTGGGTTTTTTTGCCATTGCAGCAGAAAAATCAATAGTACGGTAGATACTGTCACCATATTCTATCATTGAATTTGTTTCTTATCATCTGATAACCATGCTTGATTGTTATTGGTAATGGGTTAGGCCATAATTTCAGGTACAAATACTACGGGAGTCACTTGGCTAGTCCCCTAACTCGTAATAGAACTAAAATAAGGAAAATTGGAATAAAATTATGGCCTAACCCTAACCTGGTACTCGTACTACGTTCTGGTGTCCGCCATCTTGGTTCACATACTACGGGAGCGCCTAAATTTTTATGTGTGGGTGAGCCTAAGGTTTGGTATGAGATTTATATATGATTCACACCAGTGCTTCTCAAATTTTTTCTAAACACCACCCATTTGGCATGGCTGAATTTTTTGTGACTTCCAAGAACTGAAATAAAAATAACGTAAAATTTAATAATACAGCAAATCTAAAAAAAAAATAAAAAAATTGACATTACCTCTAATGAGACAGATGCCATTGCATATTTTCGCACAAAAAATTGAATCTTCTATTTCGGTGATAGTGGGTCTCAGTACAGCACTTGTTCCAAATTTTGCAAATTTGATCAATCTTTTGTTTAAACATAATTTAGTGTCAAAAACGATTTTAACTCTGTCTCCATTGAGCCTTTTCACGTAACCCTGGGGATTTTGGACCCCCAGTGTGAAGAACCCTGACCTACACCATCAGATATTCTGGACATTTGACAATCTTGAAGTTCATCTTTTATTTTGAATTTCCATTTATGCCTGTTTCATCAAACTTTTAGCCAATAATGTTTCTTCGTCAACCATTATTTTTGGCAACAGTAATCATTTGTATGGAGTTGACATGCTTCCTTCCATCAGTCCAATACTGCATCTAACTTTTATTGAAGTGTTAAAAAATTGTCACAGCCCTTATTTCAACAGACCTTGTTCAATATAATAAAACTGCGATTGAAAATTTGATAATACAAATGTTATTGACTGTCCAATGATAAAATACAGTGAATCGTTGAACGAAGTTCTTTTCAAAAGGCACATGCATAAAGACATTGAATCACATTGGAGTAGCCACTAGTCATGTGAATGTGATTAATTGATAATTTGAACAAATCTTTTTAATTATTTTGTAAAATTGTTGTTTATGCATCGGGAGTAAAAATGCTGTTTTGGGCATTTGGTGAACACTTTTGTTATTGATTCATTTTGTAAATAATTGGGAAATAATCATTTTCCTAAAATTGATTCAACTCCTTGTGGAATAACTGTTCGAAGACAACGGTGTTCAGTATTTTTATTTCTGCTTAATTGAGTTTCTTACACTCATTCATTTCACAAACCTAATTAGCAATGGCTATCACAGTGAAATTATCATCAAGCAGAATAAAAATAAGTAATAAAAAATTTGTCATACATTGTTGAATACTTTAAACCAGTGTTTTTCAACCGGGTTCCGCGGCAGACCGGTGTGCCGTCAAATATTGTCAGGGATGCTGTCACTGCCGTGTCTATGTGGTGTAGGGCCCGGCAGAGTAATCATGTAGAACTGTTCTATATCAAAATGTCGCAGCAGCAGGTGGCGATTTGCCTTTTTGTCTTTGTTTTTATTTGATTACTATTCAAGATGTCCGATTCAACATCTTTCTTCAATGTTAAAAAAGCTCATAATAACAATATAACACTTATATTGTGATTGTGAATATTAGGTTTTTTTTCCACATTTTCAGCTGGTGGTGTGCCGCGGGATTTTCTCAATGAAAAAAATGTGCCTTGGCTCGAAAAAGATTGAAAGACACTGCTTTAAACAAACTAACTCAGTAATATTAAAATTTTTTAAAACAGTAATTCAATTTACTGCTGACGGTGCTGAGGATTTTTTATTTGAAGCGTTTATCTTTTGGATTCAATATTTTTAGTATTAGACTGACAGTTTTATGACTTGTTTTTCTTATGATTACTACTTTATTTTTTAACATCAATACCATCAATAATTTACTCAGATTGGAGTTTTGTCCCTGCATAAGGCATGTAGGCAATAAAACACTACTGATCCATACATTGGGCAAACTGGCTTATAGGCTCTAAAAATCTTAGAATTAAATTATACAGATTTTTTAATACAAGGCCCACTCAGGTAATTATTACTTGTTGGCCATTATTAAAACCTATATATTTCCATAACCTCAGCAGATACCATCGCCTTAGGCATTGGTCGTCCGGTCGTAGATAACAATCAGTTAGTTTATGCAAAGGAAATAGAACGAAATCGTTTGTAACTTTGTAAAAAAATGGATATGAAGAATGTCAAATCGATTTTGTTATGGCACTGATTAAATTTTTCTATTCGATATCACTCTAATTTGCACATAACATATTTCTCTAAGTTTGTTTTGTGTCCCTGTTTGGCTTTTGGTGTGTAGTTATTAACTTTAGGTATGTATATGATATAATATTTTCATGGCAAATAAGGTAATATATATTATAATCTATTATGGGGATTATTAATAAGCCATTAATTTTAAATAAAATTCTGCAAGACCCGAAATGTGCCTTGGCTAAGAAAAGGGCCAATAACAGTCATTTCCAATATGATGTGATGCTTGGTCTGATACTTTTTGAGATAGGCGAAAAAATATTGCCTTTAGTGACACCCTTCTATTATTTATCTTCATTGTATTATTCTGAAAGCATGAAAATGTTTTGATATGTGGTTGTTAAAGGGTTAATGACCTCTCCCCGCTCCAGCAGTTTTTTGTTTTCTTATTCTGGCCTGCGAGACGCGCTTTACCGTACAGCGACAAACTGGCGAGCGACGAGTGCCTTTATAATCCCCGTTTTGTAATTCTTGTTTTGTAGAAATAAACAACATGTCACGATTTAGTGATTTCCAATACGTAAAAAGTCAGCCATACTATACCGAAAGAATTTGTAACAGCGTTGAAATATTCTTTTTATAATATAACATATAATTTGTAAATATTATAATATGGATCAAGGGTGATGTGTACGAGTCGCCGGCTTGGTCCGATTCCTAAGCGCTCTGCCATAATCAAATGTACACTTTGAACATTTAAAATGCGCAAAATTTTCATCCCAGAGTACGTCGCTGATTACAATATATTGGCATATATTGTGATATTGTGATCAAACAAGAGAACTCACTATACAAATGTGCTCCATATGCAGAAATATCGAATATCTATCCACCTGATTTGTACGTTTTTGGCTAATGGCTATGGCTAATTGATCTTCCCGGCGGTAAATACCACGATACGAAATGTTCAAGAAATATCAACTCAACAATTAGAACTCGAATATTTGATGTGTTATGGAAAACCTCCTCAAAATACCTTACTAAGCCCAACATGGCATTTCTCGTTGGCGCCAGTGAATTTGTACATAGTTCGCATTTTATAAAAACACGGTCATCTGACAAATAGTTGGATTAAATGTAAATGATGTATATACACCGGCCTAGTATGGGGTTGAAGCCGAACGCGATTTGAGTCGCGATTCATGCTTTCCAGATGACTAGACCTTCTGACAACAATATGAACGTACCATTGCCAGATAGCTTCCGTACCGTTTTATATCAAGGATGTAGTTGTGGTCAAAGCTAGTTTTTATATTTTTGGTCCCGCCTGTCCGACTGATGACGTTGTCGACCGCAATATTTGGTACTTGAGTGACTATTAATAGTCGTACATAAATGTCTGCTGCTGGATATGACATTTCAAAAATCCATACTGTTAAAAATTTATGTTAGATTTATTCTGGTAAAAAATGGATTGATATTAACTTTTGCTTTGTGTTATAATAACTCAGTCTAATTTGCGTACTTGGTATTAACATCCCCCATCGCCATTTGGTGTACATGGCCCCGCTACTGTTTTATATGTAAACATACACATAAACCTAGTAATACTTTGTTGAGAATTCAAAGTTGCCACTTTAGAGATATTTTCGAGTAAAATAATACACGCAACATGTAGTGTGTCAACACCACAAAATAGAATCGTTGTAGTCATTTATTTCAATATGAAAAGTAGTCTTTTCTTTGGTATTAATAACAAATATTTCTTAGTTACGAGATACGTTGAATATATTTTGCAAAATAAATTATTTTGCACAATTTTTATTTGCTTCGTTGATTTTGCAGTCCGTAGCATATTTGTTGATTTCAATTCACTATGAAGGATCGCTTACACTCGGAAAATGTTCATGAAACCATTGGTAAGACGGTGCGTCGTACCTTGGCGCCATTCTGACACAACATTCGTTCTTACATCAACGCGATCGTATTACGCCTGCTAGAATTTTGCTCGCCCGCAGACGAATGGTTTATTCCGGCCGACAATCACCATAATCTCTTTTCTTAGTACCGTAATCTGGTTCACGTTATCTAAGATACCGGTATGTTTTAATATTAAACGAATATTATACTTTATTATAAGACGCCTACGATTGAATGTTAGCAATTCAGAAATTATTAGGGGCAGTGTTTTCGTCTGATTCATTTCTGAAACTGTTGAATTGGTACGTGTATGTATCACATTGGTACGTGTATGTATCACACCAGTTTACATGATTAGTTAATGCCAAATTTTCATTACAATTCATCAGACTAAAATAATAAATTTACCATTCAGTGTATAGCATACTAATATCGGCCATGAACTCTAATTGGGGCGTTCAATTTTAAATACCACTCTAGGTGTTCTAACTCTTAACAGCAAAAAGAATTTTGTATTTAACCTTACATTTAAGACATTGATATGTTTTCTTGTTGAGAAATTATAGATTGATAAATCGTACTGGGGCTCTAACCATGTGATGTACTTACATATTTGGTCAAAATCTAATGAATTATTACTCGGAATACATTTTAATTTTCTTATTAAAGTATCATTTATAATATTTCAAATTTGATCCATTTCGATAGAGGAGAATTTTCTCAATGAACTGAACGTTTATTTTGTCTAAGCACTGGAGCAGTACGCAGCATCAGTTATTCGAACCATAACGATAATAATCTAAAACAAAAAGTGCTTCCTATTTTTTTTCTTGGTTCTAAACCCATTATCAAGGCAACCTAAATGTGATCTAAGTATGACCTGGACTAATTTACATGAACTGCGTTGTACAATTCCACTTGACGATGATGAAATTCAAATTATATCTTCGAATTGCAATTGTGAAATGAATACTGCGTTTGGATATCAACATGATGCAATTCGCAATACAATAATCCAATAAATACATAATTTGATTGCCACTTGCCTGCCATTACTTGGCAAGTTCAGGAAGTCTTCACTTTTGTTGTATTGCATGTTAAGTTAAAGGTACAGACAAAATAAGGAGAATTGTTTTAACAGTTATTTTGTCCATTGCCGCCAGAATGCAAATTGTTACTATTCAAGGTCACAATTACATATCAAATTATTAGTATTTCAAGGTCACAATTAGTTAACCAAGCAGGACTTTGCGTCTGCTGCGGCGTCGGCTACATTCTCGATTTGTCGCTTCGTCGGCAGACTGGTGAATGCGTCAATGACATTTCCTTGATGCAAAATGTAAATTCTAACACCCGGGTCCGAATATGCTATTACAGTGGCTCCCAACTTTTTTCGATAAATTCCTACGTGCGCCTAGTTTGGATCTTTCTATTGCGGATTTTTTTGTTGAGAGCCCTCGCAACTAATGAAAAATGCGAGATTTGAGGTTTCGGTTTGGACTGATTTGAAAATTTGAATTTCAAGCGCAATCTGTATTCCAATCCCTAATTTTTTTTAATTTCAGTGGCGGGGGTGTTTGTTGGCGGGGTCTCTAGACGAAACATTTTTTATTTCTCCCTCACTACAACAGTTCATGCCAAATGCTTCGTGTTAAATCTATGAATAGGATGTCAATTCACTGTCGCAATATGGTTCATGTCACTGGCTGGCATCTGGAACGAATATTTAATTGGTTACATTTTTTTACATCCGATCTGACTGGTAATCGTACGAGGAAGCCAGGTTTATGGAATAAGTAGTTCATGTTGTTAGCGTCTGTCCTCGTCCCTATTAATTAAACTAATATCTTATATGTAGCAAGATAAAAAAAAATTATCCATGAAATATCCTAATAAATTATACCCAAACTCGCTTGAACTAATCGATCACTCAATGTTTCCTCGTCGGTTTATCCTGATTTACTTATTAAACCTTAAGTGGCGTTTGCCGGTGTTATTTTTATATTGTATACGTGCTTTATGTCAAACAGCCATCAGATCGAAAGCCAAGTTTGCGACTATCGGGCACCGATCTTGTTATTTGCAAAAATCAGTGAATGGTACCTTATTTCGAAACGACAACTTTCAAAAATGCCAATAAAATTGCTAATTGTGGTCATTGATATAAATATTGATATTTCAAAACATAACTACTCATCGTCGTTATGTTAAATATGTATGTTATCAAGATTTTTCCTCTCGTCTTTGCTAGCTGAATAATTCTGTAGCATATGAATTCATCGATATTTTGTGCGGGAGTGGTATGCTTTCTCAATTCAAATTATTCAGCGAACATTTACTGTTGTACCGATTTGCCGGTTATATTTTACTTTCGCCCCGCCGAGCAGTATAAAATTAAAATTTTCTCTGAACGAAGGCTATTGGGCGTCTTGACTGTCGGTCTCTTAATTCTGTGTGTCCGTTTTCGCAGAAATGTTTGTGCAATGTCCATTAATTAACGCTCTTTATGAGGCAAATTTGTCTTTATCTTCTTTTCTGAAAAACTGACTAATTTATTATTAATGCTAAACACGATTCCGACAATGGTCGGGGCTGGGCATTTTCGAATACCTAATGATTTCAGAATCTAATCGAATCTCTAATACTTTATATATTTATTATTTTATTATTTGAGACAGAAAGGGCCTAAGTCACATTTTTTTGAAATTTCACTTTTTTCAATATTTTGTGGTTTTGAGCCATGCTCTACGACCTACGTCTACAAGATGGTGGTCTTGAAATCCTGAATTTCTCAATAATAAAATTTTTAGCTGGACTTAAGACTGTAATATTTTGTAGAAGTTAAGAACAGAATAGGTATAATTTCCAATATGATGGATATGGACATCAGAAATAAAATATGCGAAACTTACATCCCTAAGAATTTGTTCAGAATTGCATTTTAAAAATATGGAAAAAAAATTGCGAATCCACCTTGAAACAAGATGGCGGCCATTCGAATTTTTTTCTGAACCGATTCGAAAATTTAATATTCCATTCGATTAAAATAGTCGATTCAAAAGCCTATCTCCAACAATAGCTCAATGTTGCGCTATGCATTACTACACTATTATATTTCCGATTACATTCAGCGTTCGGAAATTTACACGATGTGGTAAAGATGTTTACATGTGCTAAATTGTTTTTGGGATGTTTCTATTATTATTCATTCAATTTTTCTGTTTCCACTGTTATCCCTTCACTTTACTAATTCGCTGAATTTATGAGAATATTATATTCAACGCAGTTTTGATCTTCTCCGTCGAACGATTTATATAAATTAGTGGTCAACATTATGAAATCGTTACCACCTTAATTTGACCACCTGTTATTAGATGAAGGTGCAATTCAGAAAAATTGAATTAAAGTTATCGCCAATCTTTTATCATAACTTTTATCGAATCGAGTTGTCTAGAAAAATATTTAGGAATTTATTTTGGTTAATATTTTTCAGAATCTCAATTTGTTATTCTGTCGATCGAACAAAATTTAAAAAAAAAAAAGTAAATTCGACTATTACGTCACAAGTTGTGATGTTACTTTGTACAGCTTGGACGGACGTCAGTGGTTCGCCACACACGCCCCTTTTGGCCCTCGTCGTTTTTGCTACCCTTACACATACCTTTTGTTAAATTATTTGGCCGTGTTTGGAACTCACTTTGTTTTTGCGCTTCTTAGAAGTAGAAAACTCATTGCATAGTTAGTATTCTATTTTTTTAATGGGTCCATTCTTAGACATCTTTATTCTTTTATAATCAAGATTCGGTCGTGTCTTTGTCAGTCACTCCCAGTATCGTATTTCCTGGTCTATTGTTGTCGCACCTGCGATTTCAAAGATCGAAAGAAGACTTTGATTGCTTTTTTATGTCCCATCATGCTCGGTCTATGATAGCAATGCACGATTTGGGTACGTCTTTGGCTTAGCCCGGTGGTGCGCTGAAATAAACATGGGGCTGTGGTTTGAAAACATGTTAATTTGGAATAGTAAACCAGTGTCGTGCGTGTGGCTGCTAGGTAGCTTGAGGTTTGGCGTTTTGCAGGAGATGTTTTGTGACGAGTAACTACGTTTGCACTTTGCAGAGTTTTTGGTATGTGGCGCAGGTAAACGGGACCTTGTATTTTTCAGTCTTTATCAAGGATATTACGATTTACCAAAGTATAAGGTTTTTCTGAATAAATGACGCGTATAAGAATTTGCCATTTTCGGTGAACTGTTATATTTTCTGGCAACAGTAGCACATCGCTCAATCTGGAGTTGTCTTTAGGAAATAACATTTACTTACGGTTACGGCGGTACTTATGTCCGGATAAGCGTTGTTTCAGTTTTGGAATACTTTTCAAAATGAAGTCATGTTTCTTTGACCCGAATATCCGATATTTACGAAAGACAAATTTAGGTCCGTTGTTGTAGTCATATCTTTTATCGTATTCATTTAACTAACAGTAGTATACAGAAATGCCTATAAATGCGGAAAATTTTTATTGCGTGGCGTTTTGAAGAGTTAATTTTGAATTAAAATTCGAAGTAAATGAATTTAAATTGGAAATTAACTCTATTTTTGTACAATTGGAATCAAAGTGATTTGTGGATATCACTTATAAAGGGTCACGGAGGTTTGATTTACTCAATGAATTTTGACCATTTTTTGACATCTGGTTTGAAATTTTGATATTCAACTGAAATATCATGACAAACACATTTGTTTAAAAAGCAGATGAATCACTTTCAATGCGGTATAAATTTGGCGCCGTTCTGAAAACCCAACAGCGTGTGTCCTTACAATTCTCGAGTATCATTAGTCTTAATCTGATTTACATAACCATATCGCTTATAGTTGAAATGGATTCCTTGTTAAATGGAAACAATTTTTAACTTCGATTTACGTTTATTTATGCATGGGCTACAGATATTTCCCGACGCACGGCGAGTTATTTATGACGCTTACTTGATAATTCATTTTATGTCGATTGAAATTTTCCAGTCGGATAAAATATGTCCATTGTGTCAGCTTTAGGGCATTAAGAAATCAGTAGGCGCCAATATTTTTTTAGTTCGGGAAATTGTAACGATATATGCGGTCTGCACCCAGACTAATGTCCCGCTGCGAGGCCTGCTGACGCCGCCTAATGTCATGTTTTGATATCGCTTTGGGCTGAGGTGGGAATTGCGGAAGGGCGAGTTTGAACATTTTGATTAACGACAGAACAACCAAGGAGTGGAAATATTTCCCACACATCAGTGTTTAGTCTTATGAAGTCATATTTATCAAATATACAATTCCCTCCGTTCAAGTCTGCATTTAACAAGTTCATGATTTCAATATACTTCCGAGTTTCAAAGGAACTCACATGTTTTCGAAAAAAATTTCTGTTGATATTTTTCGTTAAATTGTCTTGAGTTTCATGTTCGTTATAGCAGACGGTGATGAAAAATGTAGTAGAAATATTTTTTTTCAATTCCCGCACATGTCAGTCAAAGTGTGTTGCTTATTTCATTTTCATGTAGTCTTGTCGGAATAGATGATCATGTATGCCCATCATTTAACACCGAAGCGACCATGTCCTAGTTTTTTATGAAAATTGTTGCCAAAACGGAATTATTATTATTGAATATACCTACGTTATCATTTGTAAATTGTCACCGTTTAAAATACAGTATTCCTCAAAATTTAGAATTCCGTGACCTCCTTTTATAGACTCTCAGCATCCTACGATGATCCAGGGTCTTATATTGAAAATTAATTCCAAACGGGTTTCCATAATTTCTTTTGTTCACTTTGTTTAATAATAAAAAGCCAACAAAAGAACAAATGTAATAATGTCAAATAACTAAACAAATCACAGTTGGTTAGAAAGAAAAAAATGCAATCATCGCATATGGTATCTATAGTGAAGACCTTTGACACCAGGAGAACCACTTCGTGGCCCTTGAAGGGGTGCGAGTGACCAGTTTGAGAAACGCTGGTCAAATGCTTGTTGGATAGGTTTAAAAATGTCAATAAGACATTAGAATTTTGGCTGTTTCCTTATAATCGCACCTTCGTTTGTCCCCGGCAGATTCAGTCGTCAAAAAATTGTCTTTTTTGGTTTATGACCTACGTTTTGTTTTCCGCGGTTAGCGGTTTCAGAGAAAAGACGTGGAATGACGGAAGTGGATATGATCCGAAAAATTACAACAATGCGACCAACGACTCGGAATTACGTTACCGCGTATTTACGCACTGTTGCTTATGAAAGAATATAGATTTTTGTCTTATCTGATTTTCGTTCGTGTTTGTATATGCAAAGTTCAAAGATACGAATACGATAGAATTACAGTACCCATTTTGTTTTATTGTTTTGTTTAAACACGAAGGGTTGAAAGTTGTGAATTCCTTCTGTCGAAAGTCGGGAGTCGTTGAAGGTTTTACATCGCGTCGGAATTGGAGTTTTGGATCGGAATTTCTTTCTTTTATGATACTGTGAATCGAGGTAGGAATGTTCAGAAACACAAAAAAAGAGATTAGTTTTTTTTTATTTCGTAATTTAAAATTCGTCGTCAGAAATTATGAGTTTCTGAATGATTTTCCTGATTTTTTTTCGTTTAAATCGAATTGTTTAACCAGTTTTAACTAGGTATTAATGAAAATTCACAATACCTATCATATTATAGTATAAAATTCACATTCACTATCGCCGATTGTTACTTTACAGTTGACGTTATTTGCTTGCGCTTGGTCGGTATTTTGTGAAAAGATGGTAATCGTTGTGAACATAACTTTGATGGGAGATAGTGGATAGAATAGAATAGTGCTTTATCTTTTTGTTCGCTCGACATCTGGTCCAGTCTCCGTCTGTCTAATTATTTCGGCGTTTACAGTTCAAGTTTTTCTTCCTTGAAATCGAGATTCACATCCGCTCAAAATTGTGATATTTTCGTCGCTAAAAATTGTTTTGGTTTAGAAATCGGTATACCTTGCATATGTTAGGTTTTTTTAGACATGCGGTATATTATGGTTATTTGCTTAACTTTGAGTAGGAAATTAACTCAATTTGAAGTCATGTGTATAATATACTTTTGTATTAGAAATACAATGTAGTCAGGTCAGTTGGCGGCTGCTTTTGTACAATGATCAAGATATCGAAATTTCCGGCGCCAAACAACATGCTATTAGCTATAGATAGCGGTTACATCGTCTTCCGTTTGATAATCGATTGCCGTGGGCATTTGATGGACCCAAATACGACAAATATCGTATGTTATGTTTACTACGCCAAATCTGTAGTACCCTTGGCAAAGATAGATATTTGTCATAGTTCAAGCTTGGCAATTAATTGATTGGAAATTTAAAAACCTTTTATCGTCAGACTTGCTAGATTGAATTTACTACGAGGATCTGGGTGTCGGGGGTCTGTTTTATGGCCTTCTTCCCATTCATAAATTTGTAGTCCTGGTTCAGTGCAAACAGCTAAACACCAGTTTTAAAAATCAACTTTCCTACAACGCAATCATGATCTATAAGTAATCCCGCCAAAATGAAGGATCTGACAAGCTTGGCAATGATATAGTTGTTCTCGTAGTGACGTCACTTGCTCGTCGCGCCGCCAGTAGATTGATTGGCGCCATGGCGAACTGCAGGCTTGTCTGTTGTCTTTGAAATATTAATGACTTGAGTGGATTAAAGGTCTCGCGCTTCGCGTTTACACGACGGCAAGATAGTCAGAAAGACGAGTTGTTAATTGCATTAACAAACGATGATTCGTTTGAATAATATTTACAATTGTATTTACAATAGTCGGTAATTATTTCTGTTGAGCTTACACGCAAGACATAAGCTACGATGTTCGTCAGATATACCCCATTCATTCTTATATTTTAGAACGATAATAATGTTTAAAAATTGAGTACCTATTAATAAATTGTAATATATAAAACGTTACCATATTTTGAAAATGAATTGTGGTAGGGAATTTTGAAATATCTGTTTGTTTGTACATGAATATACACATATGCTCCTAATTTTTTATTACTAGCATTACTATTATCAACATGGATCGATGGTAGTATTACCTAAAATGATTTTATTATAAGGGCCTAACCCTAAATTTTTGGAAATTTCTTTGCTATTGTGTGTTGAAACAAGACGGAGATTTTGCATTGTTTACCAGCTTAATATATTCATATTAGTTTATCAAGAGTTTTTATGCAAATAAGCCAAGGAGTTTTCTCATATTATGTTCATTTTTGGTTTTAACAGTTTGGTTTTTATTTATTTTTGCAATCTAAAATTTTCTTGCTTAATATTTAAGAGAAATTATGTTGGAACATAATTGTCTTGTTTGTCAATTTTAGAATTTGGAAATGTTGTTAAACATCGCACTGCGGTTATAAGGCCGTGTATAGTGGTTTCATCTGGGCATGAGAAAATGATATTTGATATATTGAAACAACATTAAGATGAAATCAGTTATGAATGTAGCATAATGTTAAAACAAATAATTTTGTTGCTTTTATTGTGAAAATTAAAATTTATTAAAATATACCGGTAAGCATTTTACCGTTCAGTCGGTCAACTCCATTATCATCAACTTCAAATCAGCTTCAGCCATTAGAATACATTCATTTATGACCAACCAACATTGATTTTTTATGGACTGTACCGCCATACACAAAACTACTTTCAAGTTAATTTTTCCCATTATTTTTTGCCTCTTTGTTCATATTAGTACATTTTTATTAAAATTATTTTCAAATTGCTGCATTATTTATTCAAATCGTGCGTCAAAACACCTTTTCAAGCACACATAATTTGTTTTGCTAAGGTATTTAGATATAAGAAAATTTGTTGTGCTCAGAATGAATCATAAAATTGCAATAAACAACTTGTTTTATGTTATTAATAAAGGATTACTTGATTTTATAACGATAAATTTGCTTTGTTAAAGGTGTTTCCATGGTAAAGTATGAATAATATTAACAACTTGAACGATATTTGATACCAAAGAATGTGTGTCATGTTACATATTGTGTCAAACTATTATGAGTTTATGAAATTGATATCAAGCTTTATCACATATGTGAAAATTTTCAGAAGAGAAGGTTAAGATGATAGTGTATTAGAGTCAATGAAATGGCATCTGCTATTTATTTATTAATATTCTATTAGATTAGATTTGCTTACAATAAAACAAAGTCCAGATTAATTTTTAATTATTCAGCTTTCCCTAAACCTACATGATTATCGTAATTTTCGAACAGATACTTATATATTGTTTAAATCTACGGCTTTATTTGAATATTTTTATCATTAGGTATACCTTAATGTGTGATATATTTGTTAAGTTTTATTTTAGACACTAAACTAAATGAATTGGTATGAATTAAAAGGATTTACAAATAGTGTAAAATGGATATCATGTGACGCATCTTTCCGATATTTAAGATAGAGTCAATTCATTAGAAATGGTGAAATGTAGTAAAATCGCCACCACTGCGACATTTAAGTGCTATTATTTGATTTGGGTATCATATTCATATTTTTTTATTGCTATGACAATCTGAGTTGTCATACCTTCTGTTAGAATATTTTACAGTGTCAATATTCGTAGTTTACTAAAATTTTACGATGTTTTTAAAGGGTGGGTAGATATAAACCCAAAGTAAGTCGATGAAAAGTGGATTGTGGTTGAATCTAATTGTCATTTTTATCTTTTTGCAGAAAGGAAGTTGTTGAAGGTAAATAGGCAATAGAAAGGTTGTAATTTTGGAATGTGGGCAAGTCTGTTCTTGTACCCGACAAGAGGTCCGACGCCTCGTTGACATGGGTAAAAAGACAATTTCAAAAGTACCCGTCAGCAAGTTGGTGTGGCAGTGGACAGAGAATGTTCCACCTGATCAGATAACTGATGAACATTTATATACAGCCTACCATCTGAAACTGGGTAAATGCAACGCATGTCGGAAAAATTGCTCCAGTAATCCTATTTGTCTAAGAGGCCTTGGCGAAGGTTTCTGGCTTCGGGATGGTAATTATCAAAATGTGTTAGAAGATGATGTCAAGGATATAAAAAGTGGAGTACGAAAAGATGGAGATTTTGTTGGATTAAAAAATCTGGGAGCTACCTGTTATGTTAACACTTTTCTGCAACTATGGTTTCATAATTTATCTTTTCGTCGCGCAGTTTATAGTTATAAAGAAAACGTCACTGATGATCAAAAAGCCGAAAGTAATTCCAAATTTCCACACACAGTGTGTGGGCATCTTCAATTATTATTTGCCATGTTACAATGTGGTAAAAGAAAAAATATAGATCCAACATCTTTTGTTAATTGTCTTGGATTGGATACTGCTTTGCAACAAGATGCGCAAGAATTTTCTAAACTTCTGCTCAATCTACTTGATCGTACATCAAGTGTTGGGAATTTTCTTTGTCACGAATTTTGTGGCGAATATGACTACTGTACTACTTGCAACACTTGCGGTAATGTTTCAAAGTGCCCCTCTAAATTCTACGAACTGGATTTGTCTATACAAGGACATAAAGACGTCATTCAGTGCTTAAAGGAGTTTTTCAAAGAAGAACAACTCATTAATGAAAACCAATATCACTGTGCAAGCTGTGACTGTAAAAGAGATGCCTCACGTAGGATTGTCATTAAGGAATTACCTCGAACTCTTAATTTACAGCTTCTGAGGTTTGTGTTCGACAAAAAAACTTGGAACAGAAAAAAGCTTTCTAGTTTTTTATCTTTTCCTGACACACTTGACATGTCAACATTTGTTACATCTGATAATGTAGCTGCCATTGATGCAGTTTATGAACTTACAGCAGTTTTGATTCATCGCGGACCGAGCGCGTCTTCAGGCCACTATATCGCTCATATTAAGGACTCTACGACACAGTTTTGGCACAGATTTAATGACGAGGCTATCGAGAAAATGAAAAGTGGCAAAAAATTGGATTTGGATGCATTAACTACTGATGATTATCAGGCAGATATGCCTCAGCCAGCAAAAAAGCCAAAGCTAAATAAAGGCACACACTCATCAAAAGATGCATATATGCTTGTATACACAAAAAAACAACAGATGTCATCTTCCATTGAGTCACCTCCTGGAATACCAGAGCTCGCGAAAATTACTGTAGAAAAAGACAATGCTGATTTTTTTGCTTGTATGAATGCAATGATAATAGAAGCTGAAAAAAAAGCATCTGAAGAAACAAAGAAACATTCTGTGATGGGAAATCTTCTGAAACAAATGGTTGATATGGAACAGGCGGAGCTACTTTCAGATTGCTATTGGGTACCGACAATGTGGTTAAAACGCATGTTAAATGTAAGCGCTGGCGTGAAAAATAGCTTTTCAACAGATAAAATATTTTGCACCCATAAGAAATTGGATCCACACAAGGTGGGTGGGATGAAATGCATTCCGAAGATTTTAGCAGACCACCTATTTGAAATGTACGAACAGGAAACTCCCCGTATCACAAACCAAATGCTTTGTCTTCAATGCGTAAAAGAACACTGTTTTTCACTTCGTCTTAAGTCAAGTTTAAAAGAAGATCAAACCACTGTCAGTAAGCTTTTGAAAGACTTTTCTTCAACTGAAGAGAATGAGTATTATTATATTGGTCGTTCTTCATTGCAATCCTGGAAAGCAATGGCAACAAGAATTTTCGAATTGAAAAATCGAAATAATCAAATTATACAGACAGTACAATCAAATGAAGACAATGATGAATGGAATAGAAGGAACGAAAATGAAGATAGTTTTGAAAGTAGTGATGAAGACTTTAATTTTAATGAAGATTTACTGTGTGAGCATGGTAACTTTACTACTGATTATAAACAGTATCGAAGGGTGTCTTCATCAGTGTGGAATATTCTTGTTAAATATTTTCCTGATGCTCCCGTATACAAAACCTCAAGTGCTACGCCTTGTCACATCTGCAAAGATAAAGAATACGATGCTGAGCAGGCTGCAGAACTTAAGAAGATGGTGGCTCATGAACAGAAGTCTTGCCTTCACAATCTTTTTCTCAATAAAAACAGACCTAATTATGAAGATTTATATGCTATAAATGATTCTTCATTTTATATCGTTTCTGCTGAATTCGTGCGGAAATGGAGAGAATATGTCAAATATTCTTCAAAAAACGAGGTAGTGTCACAGGTACAGAACAAAATATTGATATGCCCTCATGATAAGTTGCTATGTGATCCTGTCATTTCTTTAAATAACTTTGACAATTATGATAAAGATGATATAAGCACTATGTTACTTTGGCCAGAAGAGTGGGGTTATTTAACAAAAAACTTCATTGTGGATGTACCAATATCCATAAAGAAACATATCATGGTATCGGAAGAACAGAATGGGGTAAAAAACCATGAACAGTGTGAAATAGAGCACCAAGAAGGTACTATTTTAAAAGAAGTGCCAATTGCTCCATCCTCTCATGCAACTAATATCGAATCTAACAATAATGTTCCTCAAGCACCAATAGAAAACGGATCATCAACTGAAATCAAGGTAAATATTACTCCTGTTGTAATTCTTGATCAGATTGTAAATGAAAAATCAAGCCTCAAAGTTGTACTTCATTTTACACCCGAACTCTGTCAAGATTGTATTGTTGGCAGAGCAGTCCAGAAGGAACATAGTCTGCGTAATTATACTGATCGTGAAATTTATATTAAAAAAGTGATTTTAGACAAGATGAAATCTTGGAGCAACGAGTTCAAAAAACCTTCTCAAGAAAACTGTGTTCGGAAAAGTAAGAGAGCTCATACAACTCCAGGGGGAAAGAAAATTACAGTGTCTTCAAACTGGACTTTAAAAGAGCTAAAAATCAAAATCATGCATATGTTTTCTGTTCCACCATTTGATCAGAATCTCTGGCTTGAAGACAAGATACTAACGGACAATAGTGCTACACTTGGTTCTTTGTCAGTGTTACCGAACTGTACCATTATATTAATAGCTGATGAACCAGATGATAATGCTCAAGAAATGTTGCCTGTAATATCTAATAATGATCAAGTTTTAGAAGAAGGATTCAAAGGCACGAGCTTGCTCACTAATTCTTGAATTATTTGGTATTAATATGTGAACAGCATTCCATGTAACCAAATGTAGATTTGGTCATTGCCTCTTAGTGGAGCCAAATGAAAAAAGGTGTACAATTTTTCACTGAAAGTATTTTTAAAGTGAAACTATATGGAGCCCTCAGTAGTGGGAAATTGTTCAAGAATTAACTTCTAGGTGTGGTCAGTAGTCCTTGTATTTCTTATACCCCACTCTCTTGTATTTCTAATATGGCCTATTTTTCATACAAAATATCATTACAAATTTAATAGATCGAACATTTCTATATATAAAGGCAACAGAATAAATATTGGAAAAATTATAAACAATATTGGTAATGATCTCAAATATTCTGTTGGATACGTGAAGCTGAAATTATCCAAATTCTGACTTTTTTTCAAATTGTTTGTTTCATCTATTGATTAATTAATATTTATTTGCAATATTTGGTAGAAAGTTAAAAAAATATTGTTATGCTAATGTGCAATTTAAAGTTCTAAATGAACTTGTTTTAATTGAGTTTTTTAAATCGGCAACAAGGTACCTTTGTTTGCAGTTCATTGTTCATTTATTATTACTGTAATTATTACCCATAGTCAATTATTATTAGACAATCATACTTTTAATTAGGACTGTGACTGTGAGCTTGCATATACCTGAAAGTTCTAGGGAATCGGTGAAACGTTATCTATTGGAATATTACAGTAAGTCATCGAAGACTAACCATCTGTGTATTATGTCTTTCGAAGATATGTTTTTGTGTTAACTTTATTGAGGCAATGCTAGACTGGTAATAAAGATGATTGTAGTGCTATTTAAAACAACTTGAATACATGACAAGTGGCTAATTATACCATTAATATCCTGATGTGCGCTTAGGTATACAAAGGCTAATGCAATGTTTTAAATCTGTGCCCGTTTCAGCAATTGCACATCGTTAACTAACCACGTAGAGTCTAAATATAAAAGTTCTATAGGATAGTGTATTTTAGGTCACTTACTTGAATGTAAGTTAGTTTTTGCGGACATCTTTTAATCGACAAAAAAAATTGAATGTTACAACAATGTCAGCATCTACCTCCAACACTACCATTCTGAATAGTTATCTATCATCCACCAATTATTTTAGTGATCTGTTATAGTTATCATTCTGAAAATTTTTCTTATTCTCATTTTGTAACATAAAATGATAAACAGGTGGCTTTTGTACTCTTATCCCAATTGTTTTGAAGCGTTCTCCAGGGAATTTCAAGTGTTGGTCAATGGTCAAGTACCTTGACCTGATCAAGTTCGATGATTACTATCTCTCATTTTCCATCTGCCATTGCTTTGCTCTTTACTTTACAAAAGCCTCTTATGCTTCATAGCAACATTTGGTTGGTTTTAAATGCTTTATTTAAAGGCTTTGTCATTGATCAATTAGTAAGTTTGTTCGATGTGTTAAAAAGGTATTTTGGGGGTGAAAAAACAATTGAATATTTAGAAATCAACTTTCATGTAAAATGATTTGTACTCTGCAATAATGTTTTGTTTTACTATATTGTAAGTCTGGGAACTTCTCATGGAAGTTCTAAATTATTTTGGGTTCTCAAATATTTTTAGAATTTACTGGTATGTGTTATCCAAATCTCCTTCAAAAGATTTTTTCTGCAAATATTGTTTCGTTTATTTTACCACAACACTGTTCATTTTTTCTGGTGTTGCTTTCATTCCTGATTATTGATGTTGTTGTGGTCCGGTTCTTTTTCTATTATAGTTTTGATAAAGTATGTTAATCTTATAAAATAGAAGTAATTTTTGGATTTTTGAAAATTGTAAAAATGGATAGCATTCCTGGTGATCTAAACTTGGTTGATGATATAGCGAAAGAACCATATCAGGCAATGTTTTGCCGGTGCATCGATGCATGTACAAATGGAGAATACAATTCTACATGTGAACTGAAACCAAAATGTATGTTTGTTTGTTAATATCTATATTAATAATATACCGGTACTAACTTTTCTGAGTAGTATTTATTGCATAGCTTCAATCATTTGATGCAGAGAGTAAAGAGATTTATTATTTCTTCGAAGTGAAACTGTCTACTAGATAACAAACTAAATAACTTGAGCATGTCTTGATGCTTATTTCTATTACTTTACTCCATGACAATTGACTAGTATTCTTGACTATGAAATGCCAATTTTTATAGCGTTTTTTGATGCTGTTTGTCAATTCATCTGTTTTTTTATTCCATGTTCTTTATTCAAATTTTTAATCTTATTTTCTTCAGCCAAATGCTACAGAAAATTGGAACTTATTGATGGAGCTGAAATTGAGACTGCTGGTTGTCTGTCTTCTCTGGAACTCCACATCGATCAGTGTAATGTAAGAAAGTATTATTTAGTGTTGTCTTTAAATGTGTATTTTGAGTATTGAAAATAGGACATTGTTGGTCTTAATTTCTTCAACAATTTAGGTTATTAAAAGTTAAAATGACTTGTATGGAGTATGGGATAAAACTTCTGTTTTAATTGCCATATTTTTGTGAAGTTTGCATATTTTCACATTGAAATAATCAATTAGTGGTATGTGAAATTTAGTTCATAAAAAATATTGTGTGTTCATACTAAGGTTATACTCCCAATCCCAACACTAGCTTTTTCTGCTTTGTTGCCTCATCTTGATTTTAATAAACAAAATTTTATTTTACCAGCAAGCCGCGAAACCTGATTTTGTACAACCAACTGATTTTCAATGTTGCTGGGATAGCGATTACTGCAATGATCATTTAAATATGAAACTACCGACACATAACACAGAAGGGCCAGGTATGTTGCTGTACTGAGATATTTTTCAAACAGAGTAATTTGGGGCTGTTGCAAATGTGAGATTTTCCGCTGTTTTTTGATCAAGCATGAACTATAGAGTATTTAATATATTTAAATTAATCTTTAATCTTAATAATTGTCATTTTATATTGCCCAACTTAATGTGAACATTCATTGTCTGAGAAGCGTAAATATGAATATTTTACTATTTTTTTAATATTTTTTAGATTCAACTTCAGATCCTAATGTCACTGTCATTATGATCGTATCAGTTTTGCTCGCATTTGCAGTTGGTGTCTTTATCATTACTGTTTGTTGCATACGGTTAGTCATTTTCTACTATTTATTTCACTTGGTGTGCACCAGGGGGAATGACTAAGGCCTCTGTTGTTTTTAGTTTTCAATCTTGGTTGTACAAAAAAAATGACTTGTTAATTAGCTCCGTCTGGCAGCCACAAATCGGTAGAAAACATCTTTTTACACATTTACTCCTAAATAGGTTATTTTTACTCTTATGCTCCAAACATGGCTGAGTCACTGATGGGTGACGAGCTAATAGTTTTAAAACGATTATAATATTTATTGTTTGCCTACTCAATTTATTTCACCCTGGGCATGGGGGTGAGTAACCTACTGTTTAAATTTTGTGATTTTACTGTATTTTTTTCCATTCTTTATATGTGGCCCATGGCTATCTTGTTTTAATGATGAATTGTCTTTATCGTGGATTAAATGAAACAGTCTAACAATTCAGTGAACTTTTCTCAATGAGAAACGTTTTTTCAAATTTTACTTTTATTAATTCGAGCCAATTTGTAATTGTGAAAGCATGATTCAACTAATCCCAGCACAAAGAGGATGTATAGTGTAATGATACACATTACTAATACATTGTTTCAAAACATTTTAGTGGGATATCGTATTGTTATTAGGTGTGAAAATGCTTGTCAATCTGACACCTCCATTATATTGTGTATCATTCACACCTATGGGAATATTTTTCATTGAAGGGATGAATGTATTTTATTGCTATTTGTTCACACCGGTAAGGTGTTACATAAAGCTCAACCCACGCTATATTGTCGTTGAAACTGGTATTTACACAGTGGTTGGACCGTGTATAATATATAAATATATTGTGGGTTGTGATTTACCTAAAGCGTGCTTGTTATCTAACATCCATGCTTGAGAAATGTTTTTTATTCAAGGGACATTACTTATGTTTTTATTAAGCCCGTTACTATATATTTTTTCTTAACTCTGTCGAGTATGGGCTATTAATATTGAAGATAGTACCATAGATATCGTTGTTCTTGTTCTTCAATTACTGGTAGGGGGATATCAACGAATTCCCCATTCAAATAGAATAAGGATCATCTCACACCTTCTTTTTACTTTTTAACAAAGCAATCAAAAAGGTCCATTATCGATATAACGAATACAAATGAGAAATCTTCTTTGCTATGACTATTACTCTTTTATTCTGCCTTTCGAAAACTAAGATTTGAATAAGTTATTTGACACTAATTAAACGAGACAAGTCTTTCTCTCTCGCAGACTATTGGCTCGTGTTCTCAACTATATCAATGTTACTACCATTTTGCCGGTAACTAATACCACATGCAGATGTCATTTGTTGATACAGTATTTCCTTAATGGATTTATTTTTTGTGTTTTTGTTAATCTTCCCAACATTGAACAAACGGTTACTATTTACTAGGCTATTGATTTGATTTTCCAAGATTTTGTAAGTTGTGTACTATTGATATATAGACTAGATATATTCAAATATAATAGTATGTAGTATATTGACAAAACTCGTTCTTTTTATAACTCAATTTTGAATGGTTTGAATCGAAGATTCCCAAACCTTTTATTTTCATGACGCATACTTTCTCTATTATAAATCATGTCGCATTGGAAAAAACATTCTACTTTATTAATATCACATTATGACAGGGAAGAGTTATTTATTATAATATGCATTTTTAATAAGCAATGCCCATACATGAGCATGTTTTTTTTCATAAATAATAATAAAATATGATATAGCCAGTCGTATTTCTCTCTCAACATTAACTTTAATTACAAATTTTATCATTTAATTTCATGTTCACTTCTAAGCATGGGTTAACCATTGTTCTAAATTGATCAGTAGTTGATTGAATTGATTGAACTTCACCCCTGTAACTATATATTACTCACCGCTTAGTTTTATTTCCATAACTGTCTTATCATCAAAAATATGAGAAGCCAGTGGAACTCTAAAATATTTTTTAAAACACTTCAGTAAAATATTGTTTTCGAAAATGTGATGTCAAATTTAATCTAAATTCATGTTTAACAAAGCGCAAATGGGGAGTCATATGAGTAATAATGATACCATGAAAGGTATTACAAGCTCTTTCCAGATTACACGAATATTCTTTCAGTTTAATAATTACCTATTCTTCCAGTTCAATAATTACCGTGGTTATAATGAAAGATGTATCTTATAATCATAACTCGTTCCTTATGAATGAAAACCCACAGATATGCTATGGTGAAATTATCGACTTGTTCAGCGTTATTTCTGTTCTTTTCTTCTATTATTCTTAATCCACAGATCAATAGAACAACGTAAAACTAAAGTCGGAAGCCCAGGTGTGAGATTATTTACCTAGTCATCAAACGGACTATGGTTAGAAAATGTTGTTAATGTCAATAGGAAATTTCTGGTAAATTAGAAGGGCATAGCAGATTGGAATTTTTGATTGCCCCAATTTTGTTAATAATTCTTATTGTGTTCTTTATTAAAATGCTTTTCACAGATTGCCAAACTAATGCAAATGTAAGCTTCATTTTTAAAATAAAAATGTTGAATTTGTAGTAAATTTTACATTATTTGTTCATATCTTTGTTAAATATTACTGACTTCTTCCTTAGAACAGCGGACTCGTTAGACCGTGGATGTTTTTTGAATAGTTTCAAGTGCCACTTTGAAGCTGGCATTCCATTCATATCGACTTATTTAAGTATGTCAGTCATTATTTTCATACAATTTTTGATTCCTTCTAACCTAACCATTAATTTGACATCTGGATATTTTTTAATGAGATTGTTGTTACTCATAGTCGACTTCAATTTGGGTGTGGGTTACATGACATCATAATCGCAACACAGATATCTGGGTGGGCAACCTGGGATTCCAAATACACCTTATTATACTAGTTGTTATTATTTGGTAGAAATGCCTTTTTCAGAATTATGATCTGCCACCATTTTGATTGCACATGACTATGATAATGACATAATTTATGAACTTATTTGAACTCTCTACCACAAATGCATTCGGAAATAATATTTTTACATATGTAATATAATAATTTAAATTACCGTAGGGGATGTTCTATGCACAATGTAATAATTTATAATAATAATTAACAGATATCGAATGCCCGAAAAGACAAATTTTTGAGTATAACTATTTTTAATTCTTAAAATCAAGAATCTTTTATTTTGTATATAACCAATTTCAAAAGCTGTCGAATATTCCAACCATTTTGACATCGATGTATGACCTATGCAAAGTGAAGATATATGCTATTCACCCTTGCACTAACTTTTGTACTCCCATATAACAAATATATGCAGACGTGTCATGAGCTTGAATTAAGTAAAATATTCAATCTCTGTTGAAAATTAACTTTAGGTGCACACATTTGGCAGGTGTTCACACTATTGTTTGCACCTCAACAGAAATAATTATTGAATAGTATCACGTAAGATCGGTAACTTCACACACAAGAAGACACCTATGATTCATCTGTCATTGAACAACCAAATTTATACAAACAAAATCAAATAACTTTTCCAATCTTTTCATCTCTATTTACCATATTTTTCTTTTTTATTAGAAATTAACTTTCAATACAAATTGATAACTGGTGTTCTCCCAATCCTCTTATACAATGTTGGGATATACAGATCTCGATTCTGGTTGGATTTTATCAATTGAAGTACTTGTAATAGAGTACTCAATAGGACTGACCAAATAATATAGCTCCAGTGTTTTATGCATTTTTTAGCATCATTTATAGATTAAAAGTGAGCAATTTTAATAAAATTATCAAAAATAAAAAGTTTGTTTAGAGTTTGGATAACTACAATTTTGGTGGTTTACATTATTATATCATAATTCAAGATTTCTGGCATTGAAAAATATCTTGGTCATTTTCAAAAAGAAGTGCTACACTTGTAGCAAGTACTCAGTGCTTGGTCTCTATATTCCAATTTTCTTACCACCCACAAAGTTTATTCAGTAAATTAACCCATTACATACAAGGCAACACATAATTTTCTTTTTTGCATAAACTGGCAATTGTGAATTATTTCTCACGCATTGAATCAGTTAGAAAATTACTCATTCAGTCATGGGCTATATATAAATCAATGGAATTATCATGATATATCATACTTTCAAGTTTGATCTGTGATAATGTGATTGTTTGCATAAAAACTAGTTATATTTTTGGATTAACTTGACAAATTGCTACTGTCTAGCTTATGTGACGCAAAAACCATCCCTATGCCATTGTTCACCTTATTGCTCCTTCTATTGTCTTCCTAAGGCAGATGTTTTCTCAGCCAATATATCTTGGCTATAAAATTGAACCAGTTGGTCTATTTGATGATGTATGCTGTATTTATTTTGGTTAATCTATCTACTTGTGGTGAATCTGATATTGAGATTTTGTCAAAGCACAGTGTCAAGAATGACATGTGGTTTTTTCTTTGTATTCCTATCATGACATTGAAAGATTTTTGTCATTGAATTCCAAATCATTAATAAAAGTCTTAGCCTATCTCATTCTTTTATATTAACCTTTATATCGGTATTAAATTTTGGGAATCTTAATTTATCTCTGATATCTATAAAATAGCCTTGTAGAAAAATTCTAAGTAACATTACTATTGCCTGTAATTTGAAATTTGTAATTTATTAATAAGGATGAATTTATAATGACAAATTAAAAGTAGAATATGAGTCTTTTGGTAACTGCTATGCTAATTAACTCTCATTATAAAGACTGGTAGGAGACACAGGGGCTCAGTCTAACCTAGCTTATGCTTGTTGAAAGAAATTTTTTATACTGCGTAGTTATGCCACTGATATGTGAGGAGCTACGTCATTTCGGAAAGATCAAAATCTTTTCAGTTTTGCATTTAGTTTATACGCATTTCACTTCGAAACAGGCTCTGTACAAACACTTGTAAAGATCTGCTTTATTTTTAAGGACTGCTGTAGGAGGATTTTGAAACCTACCTTTTTTTTCACATCTCCACATATGAAAGTGATTTTCTGATTTTTTAGTGGTTTCATTATCTTTTTCCAATCATTTTCAGATTTAAACAAAGAGAAAAGAAATTGAAACGAGAAATTGATGCAGAAAGTGACAAATATGGAATGAATACCAAGAATTTAAAAGATCTTGTCGAGGAATATTCAACACCATGTTCATCTGGATCAGGAATTCCGTTGCTGGTTCAACGTACAATTGCAAGGCAGATTGAAATATTGCGAGAATTAGGAAGAGGAAGATATGGCACTGTAAGTGTTGAGTTTGAATTTTCTCGAACTTGCGCATGTTCACTGTTCAGTGTTTCATGGTTCTCTATAAGATTTTCGTTACTATACTCATTGGTCAAAATATGATATAAATAAACTTAGGTTCTAGAGATGTCCTGTGAGTGTAATTCAAAATGAATTACATGAATAAAATTCGATTCTAGCTTTGAATTGATCTGTATGGAAGAATAATCACTACTAGCTAGAATACTATTGATAAGTTATAATAAATATTTAAAATCATTTTTTTTTAAATTTCATTATTATGAAACGAAATAATGTATAATATATTTTTTTTGGCATCGTATTTATACGCCTTTTGCTTCGAATAGGGCTGTTTTAGGTGAGGATCTACTTCAGTTTGGAAAGCATGATATCTTTCCGGTTCGGCATTTGCTAGGGTTATTCACAACCCAGGTGAAGGGGATGGGCATGTGATTTGTGGAACCAAAAATTTGACCTGTGATGACATTGTTGTTAAGTCTTAAGTCTTACTATTCTTCGGTTGCATTCTGCTTCTGCATATTGAAAAAATTGCATTCTGAAATATCCCATACCATGTGTGGGTCTACCTATCCCAGGCATGCATGAATGTACTATCACTAAATAGTAATTTAACTGTTATTTCCATAGGTGATGCTTGGAAAATGGAGAGATGAATATGTTGCTGTCAAGAGTTTTAATTCAACGGAAGAAAAAAGTTGGGCAAGAGAGACTGAAATCTATCAAACTGTTTTGTTGAGACATGAGAATGTCCTGTGTAAGTGTCTTGAGCTATATATCACAACTATTACATGCTTTCTACATTAGGTTAATTCTCATGACAAGGATCCATTAAATAAAAAATTGAACAGATAAAGTAATTTTTTAATGCACAGTGAGGCAGAAGTGAAAAGTCCTAAAATAGAGGAATAGAAAAATGTAACGGCAAAAGTTGGAATCACTGCTTTGCACTTATAAAAACTAGTCTTCTTCTGTGACTCTCTAGATGTTTTGTTTTCAAAGTTTTTGGAGTGACTCATTCAGGAATAATGTTTAATATGCTATTCAGTGATTGAACATTCTTACAAACTGTATTCGAAAGAATAATTTTATCTGATTTTAGCTATCTTTATATACGATTCATCTTTGGGTCATACATTATATTTAAAATATTCAAACTTCAGTTTTTCAACTGCCCTATTCTCTAAATGCTGCCAAATTAAATTGACGATCCATAACATGATTTTTATATTATGCGTGGTTTCTTTGTCATGTAATGTTTATTTTTTTGTGATTCTTATCTTAACCGTTATTAGTATTACACTGTAGGATTAAATCTCAAGAAAAACCAAATTTCAATTTTGTAAATTTTGAAACACCACACCGAGTGATTGATCTTCTTCATTGATATGTGACTGTTGCATTTCTCAAATCTTCATAAAAATACTGATTCTGGCCATTTCAAAGAATTTAGCAAAAATGAATTTTTAAATTATATACTTCTGAGAAATGTGTTTAGTAATAGTTGGCGATTTTTTCTACAAATTAGGACATATTTATAATTTTATAGACAATACAAATTTAGAAGTGATATACATTAAAATAGTTGGTCTAAATCTCGTGTCATACTATTTTTATAGTAGCATCGTTTTGAATATGGATATGAAAACAAAAAATTGAACTATGTAACTATAAGATACAAATATTACTATGTCTTTCTTATTCAGCTTATTTAGGAAATTCCAGTGAAATCATACATTGTTACCAGAAAATGAATGAATTTGAATATATTTGCTTGGAATCTAAAGTCTAAAAAGTTTGTTATTTTTATTGATCAATCCATCCAAGTTCTGTAAAGTTCAGATTGAATTGGTTTTGTGCAAAATCATCTTGATCCTTGATTTCAATTTTCATGAATGCATCACTAAATTCGTGTCAATTTAATTGAGTTTCCTTCCCTCATTTTATATAGGTTTTGTTGCATCTGATATCAATGGAAACGGAGCATGGACCGAACTCTACATTATTACTGATTATCATGCAAATGGTTCATTATATGACTACCTACAGGGACGATCGCTTAGTTTACAAAGTGCTCTGCAATTGGCCCATACAGCTGCGAGTGGTAGGTTAAATTGCTTATCGTATTTATATATAAATCTGTAAGTGCAAAAGTTGATTATTTCTGTTTTATCATACATCAACACTTGTATAAGGATGGCCCAAAACCAAATATTTCACTGTTTTAAATACGCCGAATAAATTCTAGATTGGGGGCACGTTCATGTGGAAAATTAGGAATGTAAATCAGTATATCTCCATGTTGATCATATCTTAAATAATGCTAATATAAAGTTCAGTGTTTACTCCTGTGCTGTTTCTCACCATTTGAGCTATGGTATGTTTTGATCGCCTTATCTGATGGCTCAAAATACCTAATTTTTAAATAAAAATGTTCTAAATTGTTCCTAAATTAAAAAAATTACAATATCAATATAATGAATTTCGAATGTATTCAAATATTCGATTCCTCTTGAACATTCCTGCATCTCCATGTTGATCATATCTGAAATAATGCTAATATAAAGTTCATTGTTTACTCTGTGTTGTTTCTCACCATTTGAGCTATGGTATGTTTTGATCGCCTTATCTGATGGCTCAAAATACCTAATTTTTAAATAAAAATGTTCTAAATTGTTCCTAAATTAAAAAAATTACAATATCAATATAATGAATTTCGAATGTATTCAAATATTAGATTCCTCTTGAACATTCCTGCATATGTATTAGAGAATTTATAACCTTTCCATAAAAAGAGTTGGGAAATTTCGATGCAGAAGAAATTCTGCCATTATTTAGTAATCAAATTTGTATATGGGGTTCTCATAATGGTATCTGCGGAGATTCAATTAATGGCCTATTCAAACATTCCAAATTTATTATACATCAAACATCAAGGCATAGTTTGCTATGTTAAATTTTATTTACAAGATTTAAGATTCAGATTTTCTGAATTCATGTAAAACAGCATTCCTGCGTATTCGGTATTCCTAATATGTAAATGTTTATTCTAATTTCTCATTTGTATTTTAAATTGTAATTATGAAATTTACAAAGGAGTTTAGTTATTCTGTTTAACAGGGTTAGTTTATAAGTAGAGTTGCAGGCAACACAGACCAATTATAGAGTATGGTAACTCTATTTTTAGCTCGTCCTGTGTGTTTAAACTTGTAGCATATCATTTGTCAATGTCAGTCGGAGTTGTCAAAATATTGTGTCTATGTCAATCCAAAATAGATAAACATGGTATGTGTACCCAAGCGCATTGTCATGGGTCTGGATTTTACAAAGTTTTTCATGGGGTCATGGCACAAATTTTTCCACAATATTTTTTATTTGTTTTTCTTGACACAACGGTTGTTTAAATATTATATTAGTGTGGTTTTGTTACGGGTATACTAACGTTATAACGAAAGATGAGATTGTCAGTTCGTTTATATTTACAATAATATGTATTGTACGTGCCGGTACACGATTTTAAAAGCAGGGTTGGATGGTGGAATATTAACTGTCACAAAGGCGATAAAACTTTCTAACCCAGATCAAATTTTTTTATTTTATAATTTATATTGGATCATGCATGGGACATTACTTTGTGATATTATCAAGTAATGCCCATCTTTATTTCATACTTGATAGGAATAAGTTGACAGATATAAGATATTGTTTACATTGTCGTTGTGCACAACCATAGAACCATGTTTTTATCTTCTGCGTCAAACGAACAATGTTGACAGAACACTAAAACTAATCCAAGATAGAAAAGTACCGTCCGTTCGTTGCTAGAATAGACTATTACAAAGCATTGTGTAATTTCTATCTTCAACTTTTTATGTCTCATGAACTTTTTTTCACGTTGCTTTGTGAACATTTTAGTTTGTGGTGATGACTGACTCAGAAATCTGTTATATAGACACCGGAGTTATGTCGATACATCATCTGCTTTTGATGAAAAATAATAAAAGAGTTTTTTCAACTCTCAACCCCAGCATTCACAATTACTACATGATAAAAAATCTATATTGCATGGAAACCCATTTTTTGTGATTTTAGAAATTAATAAAATGGTATTTGTGGCTAATATATAGGCTACCTCAAATCTGCTAGTCTAGTCTACGCAAAATTATTTTAGTGGCTTGTTATGTCATCTAAATTGCATAATCCTTGTCAAGACGGAAAATCTATATTTTGGTATTTTTACAAAAAAAATTAATTTTTCAAAAGTAGCTATGCATTCTTGAATAGTTGCCAAGGTTTATTAGGTAGGTATTAGGACACACCAATGTTAAAGCAACCATTTCTGAGTTCCAGTTAATTAAAATATTTTGACTATTTTAGACTATTTGGAGTGAAGTTTTTTGAAGGAATGAAATCATTTTCATTTCAAGAAATTTATTTTTTAATGTGTAATGAAGTGGCATGATTGCCTAGCAGTTAGAGTATTAGATTTGCTGTTAACTGTGATGTCATTGCAGATTACATATCTTGGGGTTCAAATTCCATGCTCCCGCCCCATCCAGGGTGTAATAAATTGGGTAGACAATGCCGAAAAAATTGAAAAGATATCACTCCATCCAAATAATAGTCGCTTCTCACATGTAGTCAAATAGGTTTGGATCAAAAGGGGTTAATATGCGTCATATAAAAATATGATCCCACTGTGCAAATAATTGTGATTTATTCATTTTGTATGCGGTGTGTTATACACCTTTTGCTCTTAGCAAGGCTCTGCACATGGCCCTGCTAGATATTGAAATACTTGAGAAGGATCAGAATTTTTCCAGTTTGGCATTACCTACCAAATTTATTACACCCTGGGTGTGAGATGGTAGGCAGGTGAGTTGAACATAGATTTTAACCTCATAGTTAAGATCTAGCTTTACCCATTCGACCATAAATCATGCATTCACTGAACTATAGAATGCTTTGAACTTCTCAAATTGGAATGGATGACAGAGAAAAATATGGAACCTTATTTATACTACAAAGCTAAAAATAATTCTTGTAATTGTTATGTTTGTGAACTTGTTAAAGTTCAAAATGGGTATTCGATAATGATTTTACATGATTTTAGTGCGTAATAAGGTTCTTTGTAATGTTCGAGGAATGTTTAACAGAGTAATCATCTTGTTTTTCCCAAAACAATTATTTACAAAGTGATCGTCGGTCATTCATCTTTTGGAAACCATACGCTATCAAAAAAAATCAGTTGAATTTTTTTGAAATTTTTACAGTATTCAAAGAGCTTAGTTCTAATTATGTTTATTTATTTATGAAAGCCAAATATAAAAAAATCATAATGTATTTTGGTTTTCGTGAACTTGAAGACTGATAATTTCAAAAATCTTTTATTACATTTTGTAAATTGTAAATTGAATTTTATTTTCAAAAATTTATAAAAAGAATTTATTTGTTCATATAGTTAGGATTTTAAACAGAGTCTATTCTCAGATTAATCTTGTTTTAGTATTTCTTTATTCACACATTCAATCCTAAAACAGCCTACAACGTTTTAGTCCCCAAGTCTGCATTTATTAAAGATGTTTACAAAAATTTTGAAGAGTGATAAATACAAATATATTAGAAATAATACTGCAAAACTGGATTATGTTTTTGCAATTTTCAATTTCTGTTGTATATACCTGCAGCTTTTTCCTTAAAGGTTTCAATTTTATTGTTGATTTCGATCGTTTCGTATGTTTCTAATTTTGAACATAGTAAGTTTGATTTATTCCTTGCTAGAGTTATCTGATTTATTAGTTTAAAAATATGAAAATTTAGTTCAATAAATTGATTTTTTCCACTTTGATGTGTTCTATTCTGTTCAAACCTTAAACATTTCACTGTTGTTAAGTTAGTGAGATAAATGGTATAAATATAGGCTATTTATATACGTATATGATAAACCAGAAAACAGTTTAACCTTTGGATAATTGATTTATCAATGTTAAGGTAAATTATCCGTGAACGCCAAACTTGAAAATGCTTCAGTTGGTTTAAACTATGATGTTGTGTTGGCAGAGACTTCAGTAATTAGGTGGTTTAGTGGTGATTAATGTGGTTCAGCGCAGGCATAATAATAATTTGAATAATAATAAGGCAAATTATAACGAATATGGAATAAAAGGGGTTCCATATTCGAAGTGTGAAATTATACAGAGTGTTCATAAAGTTCATAGGCTTATTTCATAAGATTTTTTTTAATTACAAAAGAAATTTGTGGATCTCCTATATATACTACAGTCGTTAAACCCTACAGGTGTATTGAATGAAGTAAAAAACTCAAATACACACTGATTAAAATGAAACGAACCTGGTTTAGATTTATTGAGACTGACCTAATACCTAAATTAAAATTGTAATGGGACTTAAGGGACGACCTGCATGATTTAATGCAGGGATTGCTGAATTTACTTTTTTGAAAATTTCTGAGAAATAATTGGATGATTCAAATATACGGAATTTATTTGTGTAAGTTCGCCTTTAGCGTGAGCCCTCAACTTGAAGTTGGAAGTTGGAAGAATGTTTCGCCAAGAGTTTATCCTTTTGGCACATAATATGTCGGTACATGGGATTGGTTCAGCAAAAAAACACTCTGCGACGATTTATAATAGGCTCACCATCATTATACAAAATTATATATTCAAATTATAACATAGGTAATCAACACAAATGAATATTATATGCTTAAAATTCTTCATTTTGAATGAAAATATTAGAAAACCAAAGATTATTTATATCATATTTTACAAAGTTGAAATTTATGTAATATTTAATTCATTTCTGTTCTGTGTTCACACACACTAAGATTCAACAGTACATATTTATTTTCACTGACAGGATATTTATTCAGTTGTATTTTAGCTTTTTCCCATGATTGCTTATAATTTTTCCAAAAGTCTTATGACAAATTGAAAGGTTTTTATTTGCACCTGATTTCTCTGTCGTTTTCTAATGAAGCTACACATTGGGAAGTTTCCTTTATCCTTTCCAAGATTTTATTATCCTTATTATGACAATCTTGTTCCAATTTACTTCGTAATAGTTTAACAATGTTACCACAATCATTCCATTCGTTATCTCAAACACATGAAAGCAAAATTATCTTCCTAGTTCAATAATGTCAATAATTGTTTAATAGACATGTACAAACATTGAAAATTTATGTTGTATTTACTCGTACTTTTGACTTGAAAGCATGGCTGGTATAATTTATTTTCATAATCATGAATTCTATTTTTTTACATCAGTTATGCTCGGTAGTCGCATGTTTAAATATATGCTTGGATGACCAAAATCGAATTATTAAAATAATGTGTCCATCACAGATTATCGGATATATTCTAAATTTAAGTCAATTTATATTCAATGAGTTTGTATTTGGAAATATAGGAAAGTTAGATCAACAGTGTTGTGATTGGTTTTCTATTTCACACTATCGGAAGTTGGGTTGGGTCCATCATTCGTCCTATCATGAGAATTTAAAATGGACTAATTTTTCAAATAAAAATTTTCGAAATTCTTACTAAAATTATATATTCATATGTTTGAATATCAGGTTCATTTCGGACATGCTTGGTTAGAATATAAAATATTTTTATTTCATTGCCATTAAAATCGCTGTTCATTTTTTCATCTTTTACAACTTCAATATACATCTATATTGATACATGACTTTGACGAATACACAAATACTTGGAATAGGAATAATATATTGAGAATGCATTCGGGAGTATAAACTTGTATTTGTACCTCGTCAAATAACTTTCTCTCTCTGCTCTGTCTTGTGTGAAGTGAAACCTTTTCATATTATTCTTAATAATATTCCGTCATCACCTTCTTTGCAAAATTAATTTGCAATAGTATTTCTCTCTCGCGGTCAAGTCTACCAGACAGTTTAATTTATTTTTGAAAGGTGGTTCTTTTATAAATTGATATGAAATGAAAGATGGATTCATGGTCTTATATTAGAAAGTGATTCTGCGCCTTCAAAGTGAGGTATAACACGTTGTTGCCAGCAGAATGTATCTTCAATTAGTTATTATAAAACATGAAACGAACCTCTCAAATAAGTCTTTTCGAATTTTTAAAATTTAAAATAGAAGAAGTTGCTAAAACGTTATTTATTACATTAATTTATTAACTTGTACAGAGCTCGAAATTTCACCACAAAATATATTTTTTTTAATATTCATGATATTCAATACAATCCTTTTCCCATTTAGCTTAAATTTCGCTGATGCTATGATGGCCATATTTCCAGTTATTCAAATATTGTGTCTATATATAAATTTGAATTTTTATTGAGTGGTTAATGGTGACTTATCAGAGTTAACTAACTTTGCATTCCAGGTCTAACTCATCTCCATACTGAAGTGATTGGTACAGTAACTCAGGGCAATTCTGAAAATCAATGTAAACCTGGGATTGCACATCGAGATATCAAGTCCAGGAATATTCTGGTGAAAAATAGTGGGGATTGCTGCATTGCTGATATGGGATTTGCAGTTATTTATTCAAGGTTTCTTAATTATAAATATTACTAATTAAACTGTTATTTTGCATTTTCTAAGGCACAATTTTTTTCAAATTCATTGAATTATGTGGTTGGTTTACAGGTTCAAATCCTATAAAAGACAATCCTGCGTGATCAATCACCAGCTCCTGAACAAGGCTCTGTATATTGCTATGTAATAAGCTATAATAGTTGGGACTTGGGACCATTGTGTATCCATGTTATTACAACCCGGTTAAGATTAAGATTATATCTCTCAGTTACGACCATGTATCAGAACAAATTGAACTAGCGAAATCATTCTTTATATCACCAGAACTAGCTTCGAAAGTGAGATAATGGTTTGTTATGTGATTGTGGAATGTTATATCTCGGTTTTGGTATATATCAAATCCTGTGCTATAGAAAAAGCCAATATTAGGACGTGGTTCTCAAGCTTTTGGCATCCCTTGCCCTATCCAAAGACTCTCAACACTTGTGGCCAACTGCTTTTTCTATAAAAATGCCTAGTTTTGCTTTTAACACATTTCTAACAGTTAAATTTATGTGCCACGTTCAAAAAAAATCCAGCAAACAGAAGCTAAAGAATAAATGTATTACAGTCAATAAATTGAAAAAATCATAATCAATTTACCCTAAATTAAAGTAGTCTCTGCTAATGGCACCTAGTGAAGGCGTTTACTCATGGCACCCAAGGAGCCCTTCCTTGGCCCCTCAGGCCCCCGAGAACCTAGTTTGAGAAACTCAGCTCTAATCACCTATTTCTATCTTCATCATATACTTTAGTTCCAAAGAAGATGGCAATGGAAAACTTGACAAGGGTCATTATAAGAAATCTCGTAAACAAGGTACAAAGAGATACATGTCTCCTGAAGTTTTGAGTTCAATGATAAATGAAGATTCTTTCGATGCTTTCAAGGCTTCTGATGTCTACAGTTTTGCTCTCGTTTTATGGGAGATTCTAAATTGCACAACTGTGGAAGGTATGTGTGAAAACATTGATGTTCTATTACAGACTATTATTGATAGTTTATTGGGTTGTTGGTCAGCAAATCTTATGTTCTAGGAGAGTTGTAGAGTCCGCTAAAGTTTGAGATGTTTTTATTAATTTCGAAGTAGGAGCTAGAGTCGTATTTTTAAACTCTCCAAAGTCGATATAGAAATTTTGAATTTTTCATATTTGGGAATCAGAATTGCTAATGGTGATGATTGGAGTCAAAATTTTTCACAAACTCTGGAGCATTTAAATGATCAGGCATTGTTAAAAGACAACCAAATAAATTTTACATATTAGATTTGTTTTTCTCAGCTACGAGTATGGGGTCCCAAGTCGACAGTAATTTCCCTCGACTTCATACCCCTGTCTGAAATACAGTTTTACTATAATCTGACTTTTCAAAACTCGCTATTACGATTTGTCTAAATTAATATACCTATCATCAAATCCAATTTTTCTATAGGATCTATGCTCTACAGCTTATAGTCATTTTTTAGATATTCTTTAAAGGTAATTCAATGTATTTGTGAAAGGGGGCTGACCCTTGATGATGATTCTAAAAATTCGAATTCAAATTTAATTAGCTCATAGAAGCTCTTATGAAACACCAGAAAACAAATTGGTATATATATAGTGTATATAATATATCTTGTAAATTTGTTTTAGGTTTGATGGGTGAATACAGATTGCCTTATTACGATGATGTGGGCAACGATCCTGACTTTGAAGAAATGAGAAAAGTAGTCGATGTTGATAATATTAGACCTGAAATATCATCAGTTTATATGGAACATCCAGTGAGTTATATTATATTAACTTTTTTACTTATCATTGTAAGTTTGAAAATTTTAAATTTGATGATTCTGAACAATTTGGACTGTTCAATTTTTTTCTCAGTTATGTATGAAAGTTAGATATATATGGAACAATTTTTCGAAATCGACTGTTAATCCTTAGTTGGAAGATGAATATTTAAAACATGCTGTTTCTTACATCTGGCTTTATCACAGCAAGTCTTTAATTTAAAGCAGGGAATGAAACCTTTAATACAGAAGGGCCTGATACAAATAGCTTGGTGTAACCGCGGGCCCTTAGCTTAGTCGCAGGCACAATTTTTGTGACATGCGTTGTTAGATGTGCATAAGCTATACCAGATAGATGGTCCAAACAATTTATTTGTGGGCCGCATTTGGCCCAAGCGCCACAGGTTGCAAACCCTTGATTCAAAGCATAATAATTTTCACCATATCTCAATATTTGTTATTAGTTTGGGTTAGGTGATACAACCAACCCGTTTCCCCTTCATTCTTTTGTCCTGGCGGATCCAGATGTGTTATTTTGTGCAATTGTCTAGTGGTTAAAACGTCCAGTCACCGGTTAAATACCTCAGATTCAAAGCTCTGTTAGAGTGTAATGAATCGGGAAGGCAATGCTTAACTGAAAGAATCGAACAATATTATTATTCACAACATTTTCCATGAATAATATATATCATTTTCTTCCAGGTTTTGTCTCGTTTTGCTGAAGTAGTGTCCGAGAGTTGGGTGAAGCGTCCGGATTCAAGATTAACCATGTTACGAATTCGAAAAACTCTTTCCATTCTTCGACACGGACCTCTCGAAGATAATCCGCCCATTATCACAGACTATCATCCAACCAATGGATTTACATATATTTCAGACAGATCAAATAGCTCAGGTTTTCCAACACAAAGTAATGATTTTTATCCATTAAAACTTCAACCGAAAGATCGGGGCACTCCACCCGGAGAATACGAGCAAAGAGTCGGCGGATATAGTTATGATCCACAGTTACATAATGGTAGTCATAGGCTCGTTAGTAACGGATATAGCGACAGTTTCGGCTCTGTGTAATTTCTTATATCGGAAAAATATCAGGAATGTAAAAGTATAATGCATCAATGCAATGATGGAATACAGAGTTGAAAACAGGGAAAAGCAATGACTGCACCGTGTCCATCAGAATAACAAGCAGGGAAGGTTTCATGTATGAGCATTTTGGGCAAAGCAATAACCAAAACTACACTAAATTTGCCATTTTGAAAACAGTTATATTATCCATCAAAAATGGGAATCTCGTTTCATTTAGGCATAAAAAATTTTTTTTTTTTATCCGGGCACGTTTAATTTCAAAAGTGGCAAATCCTCAAAATATGAATAATCAGTGTAGTATCTAAAAATGGATATTGAAATGTTTTACATTTTATCGATCTGCTATAACTAGTATATGTTATTGAAGTTTTTTTATCACGGACCCGTATGCATATAAATTGATATGAAACAGAATATAATGTATCTATGGATATCTTTCCATGAGTCCATAGAGGAAAACTATCCTAGAATGTATTTGTTGTATTTCTTGAGGACAAAACTTGATGTGAATTGGAGAAGTTGCATAGCATCTAAACTTCACGGCCAGTCCCTCTGTAGCAGTTAATCCATCTTACCAGATTCAGCCAATATCCATTACCTCATATCTGGTCTTTTAGTTTGTTGGTTTTTGTAATTGAAATATCAAAATCACTTCAGCAATTGATTTATGGGATTTTTTTATTGACTCGTAACTATTTAAAAATCAGAAAAAGTTTAAGTGCCTATTTATGTTTTACTTCATTTGATAAGATCTTCTTTCTGTAGCAATTTATGTGGTTTTTGTTTTTATCATTTGTTTTTTGTAAATGAGCAACAATGCTGTGTGTTTAACAAGATGTTGCTGAAATCCATATTCATCCAATTGTTACTGAGTTATTTCTTCATTACTCAATAAGCTGAGAGGGGAAAACTCGAATTTTAGGAATGTTATAAAATTGTGCGACTTTTTCACTATCTACGTTTTAAGTGCACAAATTTACTTATGTTTTTGACATGAATGTTATTTGAAATAGATTGTGAGAGACAAAAGGGCCAAATGTCGAAATTTCGAGAAGTATTCTTTGAAATTATCACAAAAAACATCTCTTTAAGCTTTGCCTCTTTTGGGTCAAAGCCCCGGAACTTTGTTCTATTGGCTGACTACAAATTGGAGATGTTTTTGGTGTGATTTCTCAATATTCCTGATTCCAGTCATATATGGAATTGGTCAGAATTTTGTATTCTAATCATTTTGGTAGGCTGGAGTTTTTATTCTCAAATTACTTGTTTTCGAGCAAATTAAATTTTTTGCTTTTTATCGAACAGAATATTCAAGGTGTATTTTTAATATGTAGCAGGGTTAGCGAAAACTTTTTCTTAACTTTTCATTTAATTGAAAGCAAATTTTTCAATTGCTTCTTTAATATACTGGTCCTGGTTTGATATTTGCCTCTGTAATTGGTATTTCATCACGTATTACGTCAGATAGTTATATTTTTTCATTGACTAGAATTTAAGTTTTTATTTCTTGGCCACTAAGACAATACAGACCTAAAACAATATGATTTCTTCTAAAATGTTGCATTCCTTTTGACGAAAATAATTGTTTCCCCTTCCCCCCAAATATGAATATTTGTCAGCTAGAATTACTGCGCCAAGCTTTATATTTATTGGTGGTAATGTTCGGCCTTGTATACAATGGAAATGGCAGGTGGAAATTCATATTGATGTGACTTGATACCGTTTGTTGTGAAGTTAAATGAATTACACTCTTGCACTGGTTCGATATCTACGGCATCAGATTCATGATTACGGCAATGTAATTTTAGACTCGCGTATTGGATAAGACCAGTGTTTTACAAACTTTTTACATCTTGACCCACTTGTCACGTTCAAATTTTTTGCAAGCCGCAGGAACCCCCAAAAAATGAAGTAAAATTTAATAATAAAAAAATGAAAAAAAAAATAAAGAAATTGACAATAACAATAACCCTTTGATGAAACTGATGTGCTTGCGTATTCTTGCACAAAAGATAGAATTTTGTCTCTATTTTGGTGATGGCACATCTCAGTACTGGTTTCAAATTTGTTAAATTTGATTGATATTTTGTTGTACCTCAAGTTAGTGCCGGAATTTTTTTTTATTGCCACCTCCATTAAGCCCTTCTCAATCAACTGGGGGGTCGGGCCCTTCAGTTACAAGGAGCCCTGATTTAGACGGTCTGATTTATTTGAGGGTCCTATCTCCAGCTGTGTATGATACTAATTCAAAACAAGTGGAATGAATGATCCAAAGGAGTGAATTTTATAAGGTTAATTTTAGATATCGAAAACAGGTCTGCTTCCAAATTTAGCAACAATCCAATTTTTTGAATCAGTTTTAATAGTAGCAATAAATTATGAATATTCCGCAGCTGACCAATTCTAATGTTATTCTGTTGGTTTCTGATTTCAAAAAGCCTCAGATTGCAGTAGGAAATAAAATAGCTTCCTCATATTATAATTATTGTTATAGACAAGCGAACTGAACTCTTGGACTTTGTTTGTTACTTTGAAGTTACTGTGAAAAGTGTGGTTTCTTAATTAGTAAGACCCTTTCTGTATACTTAATTTTGTGATAAATTCGTATGCGGACTCAGATATTTGGAATTGCTCAACGAGCAGCACATTGTATAATTCGTCATAAACTTGTGTACCTACGAATTTCATTCAAACAATATCTCATATGCTTGAAATAAGATGAATTTTTATACATCCTTCAACTTCTCTTTACCTGGTTCTAACGTTCTTTCTAACCTCAATAATGCAAATGTTTTAAGTGAGTAAACTTTTTTATATCTTTCAGTTTTTCTTTGTCATCGTACTTTTTACTTATCGTTGTTTGTTTGTTTTTTATGATGTTTTTATAATGAAATTTCTGTAAAAATTTTCTTGTTTGCGGTGCCTCTTTGTAGTATTTTCTGTATTTTTTTGTGGCCGTGTGCCGATTTTTATCATTTCTTTTTCATTTTCTTTGTATTTACTACTGATATGTCCATTTTTCTCACGACGTTCGATTTGGTACATTTTATCAAGTATGAAACGATTTTTGTCTTATTGCCTTGAATAAAGTATTTTCTGCCATCTGCTTTTCTGCTCGAGAAGGATTTGAGGGGAGAAATTGTTGCGTCAAATCGAACAAATGTCGTATATAATGGGAATTTATATCTATCATGGAAGTAATGTATAGCTCAGGCGTTCCCAAACTTTCTGTGTATTAGTATCCTCCGGTAGGGGCGAAGCCAGAAATGTCCGAAGTGGGGGGGGGGGGACGTGTGTTTTCATGAGTCTTACGGGTCTAAAAATCGTTCCAAGCTAATTAAAGTTGTTTTGCAAGCTACAAAAAGATGCTCTTATTATTTTTACATTTCAAAAGGGGGGAGAGGGGGTCCGACTCCCTAAACCACCCCCTGGCTACGGCCCTATCATCTAGCCATTTTAAGATTCTCTCGTGTACCCCAAAAATTATACTGCGTGCCATCAATGCCTTGCATTTTACAATTGAGATATCATATTGGAATATATTTAAGCCGGCAGAAGGGTAGACCGCGAACCGGCGGTTGAGATTCACTTTGCTAGAGAAATCCTGAACTGCTCCTTCCGCCGCAGGGTGGTTCACGTAATCGCTGGTAGGTTATGGCTTCCTCCAGCGTCAAGTCCGTGAATTTGTGTTTTAATCGTTGTTTTCATCAGTGGTGTTTTAAGTTGCTCGTAATTAACAACGTCTAATAGGTACTATACGACGCATATTATTCAACTTGGCTCCGTGGCCAATCGCATCATCTTTAAACGTGAATATCAGAAAATTATCCGTCGATCGTGAGTAGAAATCGAGAAAAAGAAAATGGAATCACGCGAGAGTAGTCGACGGTTGATATTTTTGCATCATTCAAAAACTATGGGCTTTTTTGTTCGAATATTTACAGAAGTTGTTACCAAAACATAATATCATTTCATTCAAAATCTTTAGTTCAATTTTAGTTTCAATTAAAAAGTGGACACAAATAGGTAGTTGATATGCCATATCCACTATGACTACACTATAATATTAAAGGCATGCATTATTCGTATTACTGTCATAATTCACCGTCATAATTCACCGTGCATTGACAAAACAAATCGCGAACGTCTGCGGTATGTCATACATGTATATTTTTGCTCTTGTGCGCTCGGTGGAATTGGACTGGTGTATCTTAACGCATTTTTGCCTACTTGGAATTTTAACGTATTCATTTCTTGTTTCCTATATGAAAAAATTCCTCTGGTTTCATAATTTAGACAAATGTCTTTGATTGCAAATTGCTGTTGGTAAACATCGGCTGTGCACATGTAGGAAAAATACTATTTCCTCAAATTGCCCAAATTACTAACTAGAGAAATATATATATATATTCAAGTGGAAGGCTAGTAGTCTATATATGTTCCAATAGTAAAGATTACTGACGTTTCTTGGAATACACCGTTCGCTCGTTAGAATTTGTTGAAATTTTCAAAACCTGTAAGCAACGAATGTTAATAACGTTTTGCTTTATCCGAGAAGAGATTTTGTAATTCATCACAGATTTTGTGATCCCATAAGAATACGTTTAATAATAGAATAAAAAACAAAAAGTGAATTTCTATGTTGTTACAGGAAGGCACTAACACGGAATATCCAATTGCAGAGCTCTGTGCATTGTTGCGGAATTGAAATATAATATTTGAACATATTCTTTGCACACAAAAACAACGAGGATAATGGAAATATGGCGTGAAACACGGCCATTTCAACTCTTTTTAAGGAATATTTAGCGTGTGCATTGTGCTTGCTTAATGATATTACATTTCACAGTAGCGGATGTCAGCTCATTTTTGAAAACCTTCACTGGTTAAGCCTGGTCTGTAAATAATATCGCCGTTTATGCATGTTATACCACCGGCAGTTCAAAAACTCTTTAGAGAAATTAAAATATTTTGAATTGACAGTGCTTATAATATTGTTTGTCGTTAATCCAATTTTCTTGTATATCATTTGCTTTGCAAAATGTAAAAACCGCATTCGAGCGTCTATCAAATGTTTCAAAGGACGCAATAAATTTAGACAGGCAAAGCAAAGGATTAAATTATATATATATATTATATATATTTGAGCATTGCTTCCTTGTTTCATTGCAACATGGAATCCCAAAGACTCCGACGTCCCTTTCTTTTCCTAGTATTTTCCTAAAAAGCTGCAGTAAAAAAAGTTGTATATAGTAAAAGCAGGATTAGAAGAGGGTAATTGTACAAAAAAGAATCGAAATTTCCATTACAGGTTTTCAAGACAACGTTTTATTATTAGGTTATTGTAAAGCTGTTTTCCACATACGTGATATGTATAAGACAGTCGGGTTTAAATAAATCAAAGCGTAAATAACTTTCTAGAATAGAATACCGTGACCTATAAACAATCTGGAAAAAATGTTAAATCGGGAAAGGTATTCAATATTTTTAGCACGCCAAACATTTTTGAGTTAGGAGCATATAAATTCAATGTGTATTTGACTGAAGCGTTTAGCCTTCCTCTTATCCGTTGCCCTTCTGATAGTTCGGTGTGGAACAGTTGTTTTGGCAGGCCGTCCTCAGACTTCCGAAGAAGGTGACCTGCCCACCTAAACTTGTAGATCGTTTTTGTTTTAGTGAATCAACAATTCTTGAGTTCAAGAGTATACAACGACATATATAAATATATAAAACACCCCCGAACGACATTCCTAGGTATATTGTATTTATGTTGTCATATGAGCTCATACGAGGAAGATTATTTCCGCATCTGACATACGATATGACACAGAAATTTATTTCCGCTTGTAGTTGAGGACCTGTCATATCGCATTGCCGCAAAACGTAAACATTGTTTTTATGCACCGTGCAGATTGTAAAGGGGACGTCGATGCAGTATTTCCTCGAAATATGACCCATTTTGTCTGACATATTTTGTCTGTCACCAAGATACACAGCAACCAAAGAACCTTAAATATATTCCGACTATTCAGTACAGTTCATATGAAAAAATTTGGAGGGTCAGTGCACGATGTCTTCGACTCACCTTTCAATTATATATATTAAATTTAGACCAGATATACGCAGTATGCAGAAGTGTAATGAAGTATTTTTAAACCAAATATATACATGAAATTAGAAACGGATGACTTAAGGCGAAAACTATATATATTATTATACTTTGGTTTTATAGCGTCAAATACAGCAATTTATTTTTGAACAAATTTGATTTTTTTTATGGGGTTTTCATCAACGTGTTCATTCATATTCATGTAAAACACTTTTTCGAATCGTCGTAAACTTTTATGTTATATTTACTATTGTTTTTTGTGTAATATTTATTTCCGAGTACTTTCATTACAGTTGATTCTAACAATTAGAAGCCCAAAAAAATGTATATATAATCTTGTGCTAGATCCTTAGGTTACATAGCCATTTATAGCTGGTCCATGAAAATGCCGAATATTGGGATCTAGTAGCTACAGTGAAATGAAAGTAAATCAGACGTATTTTTTTATAATATGATCAGCGAGAAGGTGGTCGGTTAGACGCGGAAGTTAAGTTTATGAGTGCCTAGAACAGTCATTGACGTTCTATTTGTGGTTCTATATTTTAGAGGGTTAAAGCGTAAAAGCTGTTTAGGACAGGTCTCAATTTTAGTCTGTGTTTCTATGTACAGGTGGACGGTACATGTCACTTTCCGTGACAGGAGAACTGTCTATCTAGTATATATGATAATGTGAGTTCGCATATAAAATGGAAATGTTATTTATTATTAATGTTAAGGTTCCGACCCGACCTTGCTGACTGGACGTGATCAAATTTTGCTATAATGTTGAACAATGCTATTATCTTATTTGTACACCATAATTTTGCGAAAAAGAACAAATTTTTCTCGGTGCTACTGATGCATTTCTGTCGGTATTCCGATTACAACTATTTTTCTGTATGAGCTACAGATACAACGCTCAATAGTTGATTTTTTTCAGTCCTATACCTAATGCTTCGTTTAGAATGAGGCACTATGGTAAACTATTGTAAAACAATTTCCTGCAAATGCAGGAAATCTTCTCGGAATTCGCGAAAAAATAGGGGTCACGTTATAGCAAAGAAAAGCTCGGCATTCGAAATACAATACCAAACACGCTCTCGATTATGAATTGAATAAAATTAAAAAAGTGAAAGAGGTCGAACTTTTTTTTTTTACAGAATTGCCGATTGTTCACGTCACAGAATACCAGATGAAATGTAAACTGTTGCTATTTAGTCCGCTAACAATTGGTGTACAAATATGATCTAATTGTAGTTTCTCCATATTAGTCAAAGTGATACGTATATAGAAAGTCATATAAATGCAAAGTAGACATTCGCAAAATATTTGATATGCAAAGTAGCCATTCGCGAAATGTTTGATATAGCAGCACACACATATATAGGCTTATATATGTGTGTATGATGGAGATTTAGCAGGTGTCACAGGCCCTTATTGATCGGCACATTGACCCAACTATTTCAGTATGGCAGTTTAAACATCTCAGTTGAAGCTTTCGTCAGTCAAACTACCATCGTTGGTCAGTCAATGCCGGAAGCATTATGACGTTCAAATCCATCAGTTCTGAAAGGTAAAGGTATAGGCAAGGTAATCCATTACCGATATTCAGTATGGTAATCGGAAGCAATTTCAAAACGGCTAACGGGTTACTTTTAAGCTCTTATTTGACATAGTAACGAAACAATTATTTCCTTATATTATTACGATATCTCGCCACATTACGGGAAGAACATATTCATTGACGAAATGCTAATGCTAACAATTTCGAAACCGCTACATTGGTAGTTTTAGATTCCCATTCCAGCTGGCAACGTTAAAATTATTTTCTTAGATTATTCCGAAATCTCTTGGGGAATGAGATAAACCACAAATCCAAGTGTACGTTACAGTTTCCGTATTCATTTGCAAAAAATAAAACAATTGTTAGCTAGGTTCTTTAAAGTTTTCAGAAGCTTTTAATAAATTATCAGATTTATCGCGATAAATCGTGTGATTGACACTTTTTGAATTTTTGTAAAAGACGATTATTTCCAAATCCAACAATCGCTGGCAGTAAGTGTTCGGCAACCATGCACCTTGCAGGTTCACGAGGATTTGTTACCTACCCGTATATCTTACTTCTCCGGGCTAAATACCTTCGAAAAGTTTTTGTAAGTGTAGATGCTATTTTCGTCGGACGTATAAAAAGTATATAAAAATGAAATTTGTTCACCCAATTAGTAACATCCTGTCACGAATCTGACGTTGGAGACAAAGGGCCGAAAAACGGAAAATCATTTTTAAACTCCAAGGTGATATTGGAAATCGCCAAACAGACTGGACCGAGATACATATTGTATGAGTCGTTGAGTTCCATAATTCTAACGTGAAAGCATCTCGTTGCGGCAATACAAGCGCAAGATTCTCATTGATGAATAAATTTCAGTTGTAATAAGATATTTATTTTTTGAATAGTTGGTCATTGCGATGTATCGTATTTTGAACAAACTCACTAATCTTAGTTCAGTGAAAACAATGTTAATATTGAACTTCATTACTACAGTTATATTGATTTTATTTTAATATTCAATCATATTTATGATTATCGCGGTATTTATAATTCTACAAAAATTCTTACTCTTGGGAATTTATGCAAAGTACGATTGAAGCTTAAAATTTCTGTTGATAAAGAGTTTAAACCACCGATTTGGCATATTTGCCGAGTTTTAGGAGAACGTCAAAATTTCCAATATCGTAAAAACCAATTAATTATAGGAATGTAACTGGTTATGTATTGTTGTGTACTAAATGGATAGCTAGTGAGGCACAAACAAAAAATACAGATTTACTTTATGTCGTATTTGTTGGATATTTTCAGCGTATAATCACTCTTTGTGACACCGCACTATTTTCATTTAAGATTTATTATTATTGATTTTTTGGAATTTAAAATATTAGCGACACAAATTCATCTGTTTTCCCAGATATTATAAATAAATAAAATATTTGAGATCGTTTATGTGCATTTTACGGGTTCGTTTAATTGAATTTCTGAGGCTACCATATACCATATATTGAAAAGTTGCTTCCTAATGTTCAAATGTTGACTTAACTCAAACCATTGAATATCATTATATGGTTTTAAGTTGTGCGCTCTATTAACATGGTAGTCTATAATAATGTAAAGAAATATTGTGCAAATATTGAAAATAACCTAAAAACCAATATTTTGGTATTTTAATTTTTAAGGCTGGACCCAGACGGATATACACGCCTAATTATAGCTGTATTTTTGCAAAAATTTACTACGATATTTTCTTGTTTTTATTTAATCATACATACATGGGGCAAGCTAAACCCAACCCGACAAGCTATACATCATAATTCACATAAAAAATGAATAAACTAACCTAAAATAATAGACTGACACGATAAGAAAGGACAAGTAGATAAAATTGACATTTCAGAAAAATTGAATGAAAAAAGGCTAATTGAGATCAGAATAAATGCGACCTGGGAATCAGCCAGAACAATACGTTTTGCCTTCGATTAGTACGGTCGCATACACACAAAATCGTTTACAGACGTACTGATTTAGAAGCGGTGAAGATTAATCGCTTTTGCTAATGTCCAACAGGTATTCGCGGAAGCAAAATTGTAGATCATATTGTGGAAATTCCTGGCATGTCGCGAAAATAATCACGACTAAAAACGTTTTAATTCAGATGATTTTTTTACAATATGATTAAATGTATCGCTTTCTTGGATACGCTCTTAAAATCATTCAAAGCTAATTACTTTGCGTCAAATACGTGTGAATATTTAAAATTATTGGTTTGGCATTATCGATTCATTGTTTTCAATTTCCAAAATATGTCAAAATTTCTATTTTATTATTTTCTCCTATTTTGGGATTCAACAAATTTTAGTGTCTGCATTTTGCAAAGCCGTGAGGAAGCTATTGTTACAATGTGTTATTTTTCAAAAATTATTCCACAAGGTAGATATTTTTTTGAATATTTAAGAAATCTTCAGGGAATTGCGACATCAAAACAACAGTCTCAGGTTAATGTTTATGTCTGTAGAACAAGCATTCGTGATACTCAAGAAATTTGAATTCAGTTACTAAATACATTTTTGAAAACTACTTAATTATATATATAGTGAGTGAGAGTGCGTTGTATTTATTTAACTTGACACAGTAGTTTCAAAATCTCGGGTATGCCCCCTCTCCACCTGGGGTGTAATAGTAAGACTCCGGTCCTTCTGAACTACAGAAGCTTGTTACCTAGCATTGGCTTATAGCATACAGTTTTGACATATTCAAGATTCCGTTAGTACAGCGTTGAAAAACAAAACATCAACAAAGGGAAATTTGACCTATTAAAGCGGGATTTCCTTCCTCATTTCGGCCACGCTCCTAGAAGAAACATTGCCCCAGTGCTTCAAACACTCTGGAATGGTTTGTGATTCTTAATGACACATTCACTTATACTTATAATCTGATAATATTCTTTGTTTTGGCGCTAGAATAGCATAATCTTCTTAATTGCACAATAAGTTCATTACTCTGATTCAGAGTTTATCTTCTTGCTTCAACGTTGATTGAAAAGTGAACGAAAATGAGTGGAGTTACAGAACCATATCACGAGCCTGAGGATTTCGATAGTAAACTATTTTACATTGCTCTGAATTATTAATAGACTATGTAAAATTTTTAGTTATTTAACTAGAATTTTCGTCGCTCCCGAAGTATGTGCACCAAGACGCACAACCTGAACCCTAACCTGGTACACATGCTATGTTCAGAATATGTTCATTTTGGTGCACATACTTCTGGAGCTCCGAATTTTCCTATCAATCCGGACATTGCTTCATTTTTTTTTTCACTTGGTGTCTCGAACAAAAACAACAACAATTCGTTATAATTCTATTGGCCAGCAAAGTTAAATAGTGATTAATGCGCAATGTGAAACAGAACAAGTTGTTCTAAAACCTATTTTATTACAAAAACTGACGTTATACATGAATTCTCGGTATGAACGAAGAAAATGAGCTATTCTAATTTCAACAATAATATGATACGTCACCCCCACTACCCACATCTGGTTTTTGCAACATTCGCATCAAGTCCTTTTCCGGGTTCCGTATCTGGAAATTACACAGCGGGTCGTTTTGTTTTCCTGTGAAGGCCAAAAAACTTTTTGGGGCGTATACACAACAACCGTTAGGCGTATTATAACTGATTGCTCGATGCGTGTCAGCTGCATGTTATATTCCTTACCTAAAAGCGTATTCAATAACTCGGTCGACTGTCAAACTTAGACTTTTAACTTAGAGAACAGCATGTTTAGTAATTTTAAACTCCCATTGGCATTTTCTTCAATTCAATATAAATTCAAATTATAGACAGCACAATATGATTTACAGCGGACACGAAGTTTAAATTCACATAATTATAATTCGAGACAATCCAGTTTTATTAATCCTCATAGACAAAGTGTCATTTTCATTTATTTGCAGTTTCTACACTTTTTACCCGAGATTACCCGGTCAACGAAGACAATCCATCCGGTACAGCAACAGCAGCGGTGATGGGTTTTATTTCGGCTGGGGGATTAATTTGCAATCTCGTTGTTATTGTTGTTATTTGTGTGTTGAAGGATTACAAGAAAACAACTCACTGGTAAGCTGAAACCAAAATTTATTTAATTTTTTGTGAAGTTTTTTTTTTTCATTTGTTGTTTTCTTTCCAGCCCAGTGAATTCCCGCCAGCATATTGTTAATAATAATTATCTGACTCGCCTCATTTTTCTTTGTAAATTTATTCCACTATCAACCAAATTTTAAATATTTTTAGAATACTAAATGCAATAGTTTGAACTGGAAAATTTATTTTTTTTCAATAGAATTTGAGGAGGGCATTTGTAATCTTCTCATTGGTCTATGAAAGTAAATAATCATCACTGCGCCGTGCCTACGTGTATTTTTAGACATGCTCTGCCTTCTCTGTTACGGGCCCTGATTGCGATGGGCCCAGTAGCCTATGGGTGTAGAGGTTAATAACTGAAATTTGAGATTTTGTAATATAAAATGAATTCACCTTTACGCCGTGAGTACAAGATTAATATTGAAGTAACTTTACTTTACTGGCCTTGCCTATATAGGAATGAAAACGCTATCCTATACATGATTTTATTCATGGTGGTTAAAATTAGTAATTTATTTACACCTAGCGAAGTCTATGGAAGTGCGGGGACTAATGCGGCCGCATAAGGTTGCCCCGTTTGAAAAATTCAATTCTGATTAACTGGGAAGTTTTTATCATCAATAAAAGAATAGGAAATGAATAAAAAAAAGTGATTCAGCCGATTTGATCTGACTACAAATTTTTTTCAGAGTGTGTATCAATAATTCTTATATCTACTAGATATAAAACATATCGTGGTGTTTAAAGCTAATTGGTCAATGACAATCAAGAGAGCACCATGAAAAAATAGAAGCGTAGAGTAGTAGATTAGTAGTAGATTAGTCGGAACTTACATCATTTAGCCCTATGTTTTTTGTAATACTTTGAAAAATAATAGCAAAAGTTTTTAGGCATCGTTCGTTCTTACTTATCAATCACTCTATATACCCCCAAAATGTAATGGCTAAATTATATCAGTCTGAAGAGTACATTATAACCTTTTAACGATCGATTTCATTTTCAAATTTGTAAAGCATGAACTTAGTATTCCGTGGTTTCATTTACGCAGGTATTGATTTTTTATTTCCTTCTTTTTCTGTATTTTCATTTGTCTGACTACCAATCCTAGTGGTTGACATTTTCCGACATGCATAATCTGTATCGTATCATCGTGCATGATTATCTTTGGGTTAAATATATCGATTTTTTCCGTAATCGAAAACAAGGTTTTTCTAATTTCTAACGTGAAATGTGGGTAAGTAGAATACTTTTTGGTAGACATGTTTGGTACAAAAAAACTCAAAATCTGCATTTTCCACATATATACAACAATTTTGGATTTTCATTAAAATTTCAGTCGAGTGTTATTCAATAAAACACACCACATCTAAAATGCCAACTGCGCTTTTATTTTAAGGAATCAATTTGTTTTGACTGAAAAGCCCTGTAAATGAAGTGCAAACATTTTAGCGCATAATTTAAATCACACGTAAAATGGGCTGGAATGTATATATAACAACATGTAACGCATATGCTCGGCATTTTTTTGAGGGGAAAAGTATTTTTATGATCCAATTGACGGAAAAAACTCAGAATATAAAAAAAAATTCATAACATAAAAGGCCCATTGAAGCGACCTAGAGTTCAGGCGGATGCATTAACGAATGTTGTAATTTATACATGTACTTTTCCAGGTATGTCCTTAATTTGGCTGTTGCAGACGGCATGTTTTTAATTTTGCTGCCTCTTCATCTCGTGCAAAGCTTATGGAATAAATGGATGTTCGGATATCCTCTTTGTGTAATGTACCAGGGAGCATTCTTTGTCAATTACTACGCGGGAGTCTTGTTTCTGGCGGTGAGTAAAATACAATTTGGTGAATGAAATGAAGACAATGTGGTTCTTCTAATAATTCCACTACTTATTTATATATATATGCAAATACTCTATGCACTAACTACAAATGGATAATTTCTTATATAAAAGATGCTACTTTATAAAAAAAAAAAAATTTGGTATGTTCTTTTCGCAATGAGGTCCCCAGATAAGAAACACCCACCCGTATTGTGTTTGTACAAAAGTTTTGGTCAAAAGTACCAAAATTATTCTCTCCCTCATGAGTGAGGTGTTGGCGTCTGAGCTAGGCAGGATATGAAATCCATATATCGGACATGGGCAAACTACATTCAGCGGACCAAATCCGGCTTGTTGGGTAATTCAATCTGGCCCGCCCGATGCTTCCATAAATTTCTACTTTTACCCAATTCTGCATGTCCCACATAGTTAATGTTATTGAAATCTATAGGTGCAATAGACTTGTTAGATTATAACCGTAGTTTGTGTAAGTTGTATTTTAGGTTGCCACAGACTTTCATGTTATGGGGAAGTTGACAAAATTTCACGTTTCCTTGTTCACTCGTTTCGACAGCGTTTTTTTCACACCTCTTTCTTCCGCCCCTTGCGCCTTTTTTCTCCTCTCCTTTTATGCCAATTGTCACAACCAAACTAAAACCAAAAGCCAAACTAAAAATTTGCTGTTGTAGATCAAGGAATTCGTTGAGATTGCGATTAAATTTAGTTTTTGCACGAGGATTATTGTTTTCCACCTTCGCTTTTGTAACACTGTAAATAAAATTATGTTTATATAAAGTTACTTTTACCTCACACATGACCCGCCAGTCTGAGTGGGCACATTTTGGCTCCTGGTTCAAAAACCTTGCTCACCTCTGCTATAGACTATAGCCATAGTCGAATATGTTGTCCTGGATTTTAAACTTTTTTCTTGTTTATCATAAAATAATTGAATTTGAAAAAAGTAATTCTGATTGTATTCTCATTGCTTCTCGCATAAATATGGAAATAGTTGTAAATACAGAGCACAAGACAGTAGTTTTGGACAAAGTTTGACAAACAATTTATATTTTGAAGTTTCTTAGATTTTTAATTGCTAATTGCTAATCTAATTCTATGATATGTATTTCCGGTACTAAAAATACAAATTTCAGACCATTTGCTTATGTTTCTGTTATATAATGTATATATTTACTCTTCTGTTATGATTTTAACGAAGTAATGTTTATTTATTCAGCTAATGTGTTTTAGGTAATGAGTTTTGATCGATACATTGCTGTTGCTCATCCTGTGTCAGTAAAATGGAGAACAATACGATCAAGAATTGGAAGTTTTGTCATGACAGCGGCTGTGAGTTAATTGTTCCTAATAAAAATAAAGTAGCAAAATATTATGAATATATTTTTATGTAAGTGTAGTTGCGGTTACGCGAAACTAACTAAGTAACTATCATTCCCTGCTATTATGCCTTTGCGCAAGTATGTCTGTATGCGTATAATGCAAGGATACGCTAGCAATAATGAAATGACCATTCTATTTTGATTTAAGGGTCTTGCTGCACACTAACACAAATGTATTCTGTAACGTTTCGTCTGACTGAGGCTATGACATTTAGGCCGAAAATACTGTTTTTGCATTGTATGTTCAGTCTTGGTCGATGCGAACGTTCGCTCATGGCTAGTCTTGAAATAGGTACTGTGATATTGTATATCTTTTCTTAGGTTTGGATTGCTGCGATCGGTGCCGCTACCCCTCTGATGATGAAAACAACGCTGGAGGGAATTTGTGATTTTAATTTCGACACTTTGGATCCAAGATGCATCGAAAATAACATTCCAGTTAGAGAATGCAAGATATGGCTTAGTAAGTTTACTCATTTTTTGCTAACGTCTCTTCAAAGGTGGGCCGATGTGATGTTACTTATTTTACCCGTGATCAACACTTAACGACATTAGGGCAATAAAAATTGCAAAGGGCAAAGTAGAATTAGTTTAATCGAATTTATGCTTTTTAATGAATAAAATTTTGATTTTTCAGCACTTGAAAACAGTCCTGCAAACATATCGGTGAGATTTTTTTATTTCAATCGCCAAATGCATGCATGCACCATGAACTCGCTTTGAAAAATAACATAGGCTTGTCATTTGTTTCAAAGCAGACAATAATAGATGTTTCTCCGACAGTTTTGACACCAGTAAAATGCTCCATACAATTTACCAATGCAAAATTTCTGATGCTCATTTCAAGATTGTTTCTGTCAGTTCACGTTTACTTATCGATTTACATTTCCATAACCAGCATTTTGATTTAAAATAATCACGCAATTGCCATTTAAAAGCACCGCTAGATAAATTTGGCAAGTCTAGCATAGTGATCATTGAGACATTTGATTTATACTCAAATTTTGAAAATACAACTAAACACTGACAAATAAGCACGCAAAACCATGAAAACGAGCCAATGTTTACAAACATGCTTGGCAACCTAGTTACGTCACAGCCAACGTATTCCTGATTGGCCATTGTTACAGAAATAAACACGGAAGTCATTGCTATAGGGAAAACAACCATTGAGTTTTTGCACTATTAGCTATTTTACGGTAAATTACCCTTCAAATAGTGGCTTGCTACCAAGTGTAGATTGATATTGGAATACGGATAACTGTAAATTAGTATAACCTGCTTAGTAAACAGTTAATGGCCATTTGTCTCAATTAGAAATGTGTATAAAACGGTACGTGCATTCATCAAAATATCGGGCAAATTCGATGAAATTTCCACTTTACAGGGTGACAAAAGTTTTGAAGAATTTTTTGACACACATTACAAAGATGGATTTGAACTTGACTACGAGAGCTTCGAAAGTGAGTTTTTATCATATACATAGATATATATGACTGTCGACTGATTTGAAACAGCAATATCATAGTGGCTACGTTAGCATTGCAAGTTGGGAATCGTCCTACAAACAAGGAAATTCGATTCATTTGGAGGGCTCGTATATAGTCATGTTTGGAGTAAAAGGGTACAGCAACTTTGATTGGTTGTTTACCTCATAGTGGCACCGGATCATGATATTTCCTAAATTGTTACAGATTTAAATAGTATTTATAAATGCTGCAAAACGCTTCTTCGATTCTCATTTTCAGTCTGAAATAATGAGAAATTTATGAAACTTTGAATTTACTGTTCATCAATAGACAAATTTGGGGGAAACTCAGCTCTCATTATTCGAAACATAAACATAATAAGATATGCCTAACTCGTTACCAATATTATAATCAACATTTTCGTAAAGGCGCTTCTAACCCTCCAATAACCCAAATTTTCTTCCAGCATTATCTATGAATGAAAAATTGCCACCGAGCCAATTTATTTACTCGAAGATCAAGGTCGATAAACATGCTTTTGTCTTGGGGTTATTTTGAAACGGCGTCAAGTAATTTCTATAATGCCAACGGTTTAGATTCCAATTGATTTTAAAAACTTGGAAGTTTCCACAATAATGAAAACATTAATATATTTCATGGAAATGTCTGAATCACTGAGCTGAATACCAAATATCAATATAGGGTGAGCTCAACTTGCAAATAAAAAACGAGAGATATTCAAGCGGCATTCTTTTTTTGGAGGATGATTTACCGCGCTTTTGACACTGCTATAAATGGTTATTTTTATACTGGATTTATAAGGTACAAAAGACCCACAACATTTATAAAACCTCGAAATAGAACATTTTGATACACGTAAAATATTGCGGAATTGCCTCATAGGAATATGATCGTCCGATGTTGACATAACGAATGGAGTTGGTCGCACTTATTTTGATAAAGATATGTATGTCACCCTTGACTTTTAGATTGGTTTTAGCGCGACTGATTAGGCTATTTGAACTTTTGAACTATTTCGGAACCTTCATTCAAAATTTGTCTCAAACTATTTTTCATATGGCCATACCTGGTGATGAGGTGAATTTGAGTGTATTCTTTCTTTTGATTGATGGCAAAATATAAATTATATATAATAATTATTTTCTTCATTCAAATATACACAACACATAATACCAATTTACTTGCCTTCTATAAATTAACTTTTTTTGTTTTAGGTGGAACAAATCTTCCATATGATTTCGTCAGTCCGGAGGTATTCTGTTTGTTGCATGAAACATATTTATAATTAACAAAATTGTAAGAGTTTGAGATATCCGCGTAACTATAACTACCACTCATATGTCACGAGATAGCTTTGACGCAGGAGTTATGTGTATAGAATAATTTGGAAATATTCATTGAATACATTTATTTGATTAGATTCATAAAAAAATCTCACTGTATTTTGCAGTCTCTGTTAATTTTGTTTTACTAAGACGGAAATTAGGGTCAGGGCAATAAGTAAAAGAAAGAGATATATATGTTCATGGTGTATTAACATGTGGGGCCTAGGTGGCAATTTTTAAAGACGCTCAGTCTATTCTTGTATGATATTGATTACTTATAATTGAATTTTTAAAATAAACTTACGAGAAATTCGTATTTTCAGTGCATTTGACGTATCCACTGAAATATTGTGAGCAAAATTATGAAATGCATAGTAAAATGATATGTATCGGAAGTGCGTAATGAGTTTGAGTCATCCAAAGGCGAAAAATAATAAATTTCATGCCCGAAATGTGATTTTGATTATAAAAACCATTAGTCTCAGTGATGAAATAAACCAATCAATGAATAAAATGAATGAATGAAATTAATGGAAATAAACTTAAAATTTTGAAACCTTGAATAGAAATTACAATTTTTATTTGAAATGAATTTTCTACATTTTCGGCCATTGGACAGTTAAACTCACGAGGCAAGCCCTTTGACATTAATCTGGTTCCGAGAGCTCTACCCAGATTGCAAATTTAAAAGAATAATACTCGGATATTTATATTATACGTAGAATCTTTATTGACTGTATACAAATTTTGAATCCAGCAGCTAAGATGCAACTAGGGTTAAATCATTCGTAATTAGAACGGATTTTACCCACTCGTTAACATCACCTCGTTGAATAAGCAGGGCAGACACTGGAGAATCGGGATGTCGTTTTTTATTTTACAATAAGAGTCGTAAAGGTGTAAAAACCCGCAGAGAATCAGACTTTAAATAATCTTTGTTGGTATTGAAATTTGCAAAATGTTAATAACATGAAAGGCAAAACGAAGTGGTACGGGTATGCAATCTGTCACAGCAGAATACCGGTACCACAGTCTTCACGACTTCGCCTGACCACTAACGCGAACGTGGAACAGCCACAAGGTGCACAGTTTTTAGTTTTACAGTGCCATGGACAAAAAAATCTCTCTATATATAATATATATTTGAGTCTGTGGCATTGGCGATAGCGTAAATACGAAGCCTTCAATGTGAAACGGGCATAAATAATTTTGGATGCGCGCGACCATTTGGGAATATTACGCGATGTGCGGCTAAGGATAATCCACGAGCATGAAATTATGCACATGTGTCGACGAACATTTTCTACTTTGATGGTTTTTGTCGTTCTTGATAGGATAACCACATCCCGACATTATTGGCAGTCCCTAGGAGATGTTTACGAATGAAGCACAAAGGACACGCTGCACTCGATGCAGCACTCAAACAGTAGTGAGGCGATAAAAACTAGTTGATTACATATTACTAAATAATAAAAAAAACTGTTATTGAACCAAAGTGTTAATGCTGCTTTTACCAATATAATTTATGAAATCTCATGAATTATGAACTCATTACTTATCGATCTTGATCGGTAAGGATGTTGATAGGTATTTGTCTGTTAGATGAACGCGATATCTCACGAAGGCGAGATTGAATCTGCTCCAAATTTTGCATGTGCATTCATCATATCTCGGACCAGAAGCCTATTGATTTTGGATGTTATTAGATTAAAATTAGCGAGTTATTGATAAATTAGTGAGGGAACACGCGGTGTCACTATAGAGTCATGAATCGAAACCTCAGTTTTGATCATTAAGTCTTCGGTCTCCGACCGATATTCTCGTTTGTTTGTTTGCCTGTTAGACACTTTTGTATGTTACGCAATATCTCACGAAAGCGAGGTTGAATCTGCTCCAAATTTTGCATGTGCATTCATCATATCTCGGACCTGAGGCCTATTAATTCGATGAATTATGTCGTATAATTAGCGAGTTAGGTCTTCGATCGCTATCTCGTATTTTGTTTACTCGTTTACTATTTCTTAGTATACATCTGAAGTATCGTATACTGGCTTCAGTACTCCAATTCAGACTAAATTACAATTCTGTTATGTGTCTGGAGCACTGCAACACAATTTATGGAAATACCGTAGTTCGGCGGGGTTGAGATTGTTTTGTTATGTGTTAGCGTGAAACGATATAAAATTACATCAGACCAGGGCTTTTCAACCTGGGTAAACTCACTCTTTGGGGATAAAGTTGATCAGCATAATGGTGGATTTTGCAAGCAAGAAAGTACATGGCTGACTGCATCTCTTGACCTACATAGCAGATTGCGATATTACTTACTCTGTTGCGCAATATATGGTATTAAGTTCTCGCTGTAAATAAAATGTCTGGCGTAGTGGGGCCATGTTTCTGATATTTCGCTCATGGAATATATACTGGAATAAACAGCCTAGATCTAAAGTTTGGGGATTGAATTTAAATTTTGAAAAAATAAAGGCTGAGAACTGTCGCACAACCTCTTTCTCTCTCTTGGACACTCAAAACCTTTACCAATTTATATATGTAAATGTGTAAAAATTTAAAACTTTTTAAATATTTTAGGCACTCAACAAACTTGAAGATTTCAGCTGTTCACATTCTGACAATGCCTACTATCGAGCATGGATATACGGGAATTTTGTGCTGGCTTTTGTAGTCCCATTGTCAGTGATGGGTGCTTGTTACAGCGCAATCTTATGGAGAGTCAGACATCCCAAAATTCGGTCTTCAAGAAACAAAATTGTGGCTTCCATGAGGAGAAAACACTTTACATCCGGATCTGATAAACGACCATCTACGCATTTGGACAAAAATACCAGGATAACGGTACTCGTGGTGAGTTGAAATACTTTCTAATACCGTTTTATGATTATACGATTTTTGCACATAGCTGTCAAATTGTAAGGAATTATCTATGTAAAAAAATTTCAGGTGTCGCTAGTAGCGAGTTTTGTTGTCTGTTGGCTGCCGTTTCATGCAATGGTTCTTGCAAAAATACGCGGTATAAATATGCCACCAGGTGGATGCGATAAATTGCAAACTGCAGTCCTACTAATCGCATATTTCAACAGCCTACTGAACCCAATGCTGTACACGTTTCTCGGTGAGTTTACATCAACGTATTTTTTTCCCTTATTCACGAATTCGTAAATGCAACAACTTCACATGGACACTTCGAGAAGAGTGGGTGTGTGCTCTGCAATTTATCTGATTTTACAATTGAACCAAAGATCTTTGTCACCAGTGGTTATACTCCTAATGAAGCATCTCTAAAGTCAAAAATCGAAACTGAAACTAAATGATTTTTATATTTAATCAAATTGTTGAAAGCCTTTGCAAATGTGCTTTTACGGGCGTTTTTTGTTTTTGACAATTTCAGGAGTCAATTTCTACAAAAGGTTGAAAACAGCTGGATCTCAGATTTTGTCTTTTTCCAGGCGCGATGGAAGACATGGTTCATTTAGATCAAAACACAAGACAAACCGATCAATAGGTGGAACCAAAGTTACAAAGGTTAGGCATTGTTACTGTTACACAATATTATCCTTCAAATGTAAATTTTTTCCTGGTTCAGTGTTAACTGAAGGCTATGTTGATAAATGTAGTTTAAATTTAAAATTGTGTTGAAATATCAAGACATGATTCAGATAAAATACCATCTGCATGGCTATGTTTCATAGACAGTTCAATCTTCTACTTTTAGTGAGGTAGCATGCATTGCGCTGTATTTCTAACCTGCGATTTTTGAGTAATGGTGACCCTATGCTAAACAACAGATCACAGTTTTTTCTGCCACGAAACTTGACTTCCTTGTCCGATAACATCGGGTTCACCGCACTTAGCTGTATTACTTATTCGCTTCCACCATATTGCTAGAACTCCATTGAACCTCAACTTGATTTTGTATGTGCGGAGTCGAAGCCGAAACGATGGGTAAGCAAGCCATTTGTCGCATGCTGTTGTCGCGGTAATGCTGCTCATATTTGATTCAATCTAATATCAGGCTACTATGTATACTGTGATACTTGATCTCGTCGACATGTAGTTTTTGTGTATTTTTCACCCATTACGAATGTAGATGAGGCACATTCGTACTAATAAATCGACTTCCATTGATTTAAATTATTTATCATGTATATTCTATTAGGCATTGTGTTTCGTTTCCCCGTTGGTTGTAGTGAGTTTTGGAATGTAAAAGTAAATTCTATTGACCATTGATAAAATGTCGTCAGGATGTTAGGTTAGTTGTCATTTATTCAAAACGAACATAGGTATTCCACATTCCAAAAGATATTTTACTAATTCAATCACACCATATCACTAGCCAAGTACAGATGTCACGTCTGGTAAAAAAGATCGCTTGCCGAAAAAATCATGGTAAAGAATGTATAACATCCTGAATTACTTTCGCATTACGCATTCTCTATATCTATTATTTCAAAGCAAATGTTTTTTTGTTACTCCTTATTTATAATTTGTCAATATGACAAACATTGACGTAAACGCTTTACTGACGCCATGTTTACGACGCGAAAATTTTCTGGCAACTGTCCATTGAAGACGGAAACATCCGTTACTTTTCGTAGTACTTACGCAATGCTGTGTACGATGAATGTGCAATTCATTTTTGTCGCTGCAGCTTGTTTTTTAGCATGCTTCAATGTATGATGGTTATATTTTTCAGCGTAGCTCTAAATAGCTATGATTGTCAACGACTCTAACACGACTAGTTTTGAACCGCTTACGGAAACTGCAGTTCATGATATTAGACGGTATTTGTTTACGATTCTTGTCCGATTTATATTTTTGATCATTAATTTGAAATCGAAGTCGACTTACGTATTGAAAGTGTGAGTCATAATTTCCTAACACCAAGTCAGGATTCAGATTTTTCAATATTTTTCCGACAACACAGCTCTTGCCCATGCAGCCACTACTTCCGGAAACTTACAAATTAAACATTTATAGTTGTGATGACTTTATTTACATGATCTGTAACGCATATTCAAATGTAAATCAAAACGTTAAATATCGTTAATTAAATATTATCCATGACTAACAAAAATAAACGAATGAAGGGCATATAAGACAAGAGCATATTTTGATTATTTTTCCTGAATGGCGAAAGGTGTTGTGATAGATGTATAAGGAGAAGCATGACTCACTTGACCTTGCACACCAGCTGTTAAGCTTTGTTTTCGAATGCGTATGTGTGATTGATACTTTGTTTGTTCATGTTCAATAGTGGCTCGTTTGTGGATCGTTTATACTTAAAATTTTGAGCATAGTAAAAACAATTGATTTCTTGAACTCTCAGCAACCCACCCGGCAGTAAAAGGCAACGGAATAAGTATCTTTTCCATCATCAAATTGAAAAAAGGTCATTTTTTTTAAAAACAAGATTTATTTACCTGATTTAACTATAAATAAATATATATTAATCAATGCGTATTTTTTCTAGGATTTTTACTAACTATTTGATTAAATCAGGCACATTAACAAAATTTTCGGTAATTATCTTAGTTTACATACCCAGTATTCACCTTTAATTCTAGATGTCGGAAACATCAAGCAATATTGCTTCGCCACACCAGGTGAATGTGCAATTGAAACCATTCGTTTATGACGTTGAAGAAGTGCCAATAACAATGGATGAAACAAACAATAAAAATATGAACCACATTGAGGAAAGTCACGCATGTGAAAAGGAAGAGTTATTGAATGAAACACAGTTGTAACTTTCTTTATCTTCTTTTTAAGCCAACGACATTCAATATAACAAGATTGTCTTGATGTGTAAATATGAGTGTGTGCTATTGCACGATATTTTTTCAGTTTCAGAAGATGTTTTTTTTACGATATCTAATAGTAGATGTGTGTGTAAGATAATGTCACAATACGAAGTAAGCAGACGGCGTACTAGGGGCCTAATGAAGCGGTTAAATAGATAGAGTCACATTCGCAAAATATTTGTACGTGATGGATCACGAATCTCTATCAATCGGGCTGCTCACATCTGTTATTGTTAACGGACGTGGAAACAGAAAAAAAGATAAAAATTATGAAATTATGCTCCAATGTAATGAAAATGAACACACATGGAGCTTTTGTATTTTACGTGGATGGCACCTACACCTATATGCTCCCTATTTGTTTTTTGTATATTCCGCCTTTGGCAGATGCTACTGGAATGAGAATTTGTACACTATCAAATGGTGTTTTGGAATTGTTTTGATCTTGGGAAGTTATTTGAACCATATTTTGTTTGTTCATTGATATATATATGTACGATAATTTGTACCCATTTTGCCTTACACATACACCACCCGATATACTACATTCTAATAAATGTTCACTGATTCTAATATGATACAAATTTATTTGTTAAAAGTTTGCTTTGTTAAAATTGAAAAATATAGGTGGAACAACCGATTACTTACGTACTTGAGAAGAAATCGTGGACAAAAATATATTATTGCATTTTTTGTAATTTGGTTGCGACCAGGAAGTTATACATACAGGGTGGGCCAAACAATGTTACTCTTTTTTGCCAATGGTAAATGTGAAAATGGTAACATTTTTTGGTCACCTTGTACATAGCTAGAGTGAATGGTGTTTGTAATATTGTGTACATGAATTTTTATTTTGAAAACGGAAATACATGATTTTAAGTTTAATAAAAATGTAGATTCTATTACCTTGTGTGTATCTAAGTTCAGAAGGTGCAAAAAAATGGTAGACGTCTGTAGTTAGTTTTTGGGGAGTATTTATTGAGGTAAAAGTATAGACTTTTCTCCTTTTAATTTTTGAGAGACTAGTGGATGGATCCTGAGCAATCAGAATCAGGTGCGCAATAACATTCAAACGATTTTAGATCCATCTACTAGAATTTCATAAAAAAAAAATGGCCTACGCTTTTTTAATACTATTTCTCAACTCTTTCTATTCGAAATCATGCCTTTCACACCTCTTTGCTCCTATGATGAATACAACACATAACATTCTTTACCAGATTGTTTTTTTACTCCTATACCAAACGCATTTTCAATATACTTATTATATTTTATTAGTAAAGTTAGTATAAATTTTGGTATAGGTTATACTGGCATCATAACGTGCACAAATAGACATAATTTGCAAAATAGACAAGGTGTTCATAGTTGACTAAAAAGAAATTCATTAAGACTTTTCTAATTGAGATACTAATATTCCGATGAATAAGTGCAAGATAGAGTCAAAATTATCTAAACAAATCATATCTGCTTAGATATGATAAGGAATTGCATGGGCGTCAGATGTAGATAAACTTCGACGTGCATTTTCTAATTTTAATGTTAATTTACTAGCGTAGAGAATAAAAAAAATTAAACTACAATGATTAGTTTGCTCATACGGCATGAATGTCACACTAGTCATAGATGCATTCATATGCAACTTCGCACTAAGCGAGGTTGTAAGGATTAATAGATGAATACACAGATTATTGGCAATAATGAAATCACATACTGACAATATAAACCAAATAAAATCTGTCTGAAATATATAAATTCTTGAGCTCTTTTCTTAGGAATTGTGACGTTATGTTTTTTACTATTGTATTATATATCGAGTGTCATACGACACTTGCATAATAATGATAATAGAAAGTGACATGTATTTTACTTAAAGTTAACAAAACTTATTGAGGTATCGACTGGCATAGTAGCAAAGCGAATATCAAGTCAATTATGGAATGAATTTTCGCAGCAGATGATGTCGTCATCAACTTGGTAGTTGCTGTGGTTTCTAAAACATGCAAAATTTAAAGTAAACCTTTTATGAAAAATCAATATTGTTCCTCAAAATACGACTAATAACCTCTAATCTTGATTAAATTCAATTCATAAAAAATACTGATCTTTTCACATCCTATATCAAATTTCCTCGTGTTTTGTCGCTACCGAAGCCGCTTTTTGACAGAAAAACATTCAACTTCAAACAATTACTTTTAATATGTCTTATAGACTGATAACTTTGAAATATTGTACATTTTTCAGTTTGTCTCACATAAATCTAATGTCAGATATACTGATTATTTAGCCAATAACGTTTTGATTTGGTGATACTGCTGGGACTTTATAGAAAGATTATGTAAACGCGAATGCACGAGCAGTCGCTGACTTAATAGCTTGACTTGATGACGAGTTCACGTCGGCTGGAGCAAGTGAGGAAATGGAATGACGGTATAACGAGAATGTAGGTCAGAGACCGAAGACTTATCGATCGAAAGTTAGGGGATCCCCAAAACAGCGCTCCTACCTCATAGTGACACCTTGTGTCCCATCACTAATTAATTGATAACTCGATAATTATACGACATAATTCGCCCAAAATCAATAGACTTCTGGTACGAGATTTCGTGAGATATCGCGTACATCTAACAGACAGACAAACAAACAGAAAAATACCTATCAACATACTTACCGATTAAAATCGATAAGTAATAACATTTAAATCCAAAGCTGACATTCCGAGGAGGTTCTAAAATGTTATACTGCTTTATGACATTTTTTAGAAAAATATTATTCAAAGCATATTAAGATTCAATGGTATGGAAGGTGCATATCCGGAGAGCACATATCACCACTATTATCATTTAGCACTTACCTGACGCATTCATAGCGGATGTGCCATTCTGGGGTGGTGTACCTGAAAGATAAATATCAATTAAAACTATTAATAAAAATTTGAACATAAACATTAGACCTCCTGTATGGACACTTGTGCATGTTGGAATGAGAAGGAGATTTCATTGTATAGTGAAAAATTAACGCCATCATTTAAACCTGACGTCATAAAACGAAATGGTAAATTTAATATATTTTTGAATAATTTGTTTCGCAAATTAGGAAAACAGCATTTGTGAATTTTAAATTGTTCTATATTAATCATTGTACTTTCAAACTTGACTTATATCATTCAAAGTAAGACGTGTGTTGAATTATCTCGAAACACTACGGATAACGATCACATCATAATTATATTACATTGTTCAAAGGAAGAACAAAGTACCACAATTCAAAAGGAGTAAGACAAACAGAACGAAAACAGAATTCGGACTTCTTGTAAATGTGTTAAAAAGCATTAGTTTGATCAAATAGACAATTTTATTCATTTGATATTTTTAAATCAACAAGGATATCTTCGTCACGCTTATTGCATTAGTGTTTTGGCCATGGATGTGTCCGAATAAAATTTGAAATCGAATCTGACTCAAGACACCGGGTTGAAAAAAAAATTGACTCCGAATTCGACTCCTGGTTACGGAAAATTTGACTTCGGTTCCGGGTCGTAAATAATTTTGACTCCGACTACGACTGAAATCGGAGGAAATACAACTTTGATAACAAGAACATTGAGGTAAAAACTTTATGCTTTCCGAGTAAGTTTCTGAAGAAAAATTTTACTTTTATTATAATCATTTAAGGCTGAAATTGCGTCTCCGACAAAATCAAATCTTTGGAACCCAACTACCGATAGTTTGAAAATTTGACTCTAGCACAGATTCCAGTGACAGTGCATTTGTTCATTTTTAGTGATTGTTTCTCGCCAATTTTTTTTATACTGGCATGTGTGATTCGTGAAAAGTGCTTTATCTCTTCACAAAAACATTAGCAAATATTCAAATATCTGGTTTGGAAATGAAGCATTGTTTAATCGTGTTAACAGCTAGCTACAAGCTTGCACCAGCAATCATGCGCTCAAAATAACATATAGTTAGTAAAATGTGTTAGTGTAACTTAAAAAACCGAACCCTCGGCTGTGAAGATTTCCGATGTCGTTGAAGATGAAATAGATGTCATGGATGCTAAATTTGAATTCGAGGTCAGTTTATTATAATATATATAAATGATTTAACTAAACTTGAACAGAAAAATAGTCATTGACTGAATTTTAATATAAATCGTTGTAACATATCATCCATCATATATCTAAAGCTGACACGGCCAAACTGCTGCCTGTGGGCCAAATCCGACCCGTTGGGTACTTCAGTCTGGCCCGCCTGATGCTGCCACAACCAAACTAAAACCAAATTTAGATTTTTTAGCTGAAAATAAGTCAAGGAATTTGTTGAGATTGCGAAGATATCTAGTTTCGGCACGAGGCTTATTGTTTTCCATTTTTGCTTTTGTAACACTGTACACATATTGTTCACAGGATGTAACTTTTTACATCACACTTACATGGCCCATCAGTCTAGGTAGTCAACATTTTGGCCTCTGGTCTAAAAACTTTGTCAACCCCTAATCTAGAGCAAACTAAACGAATGGAATTACAATGTTCTACTATTTGATGAACATTCTATTTCATGAGTCACAAATAAATATGCGAGTAGCAATGAGAATCGTTCCATAGACCGAAAACGTAAAATCGTAGTTTGTACAACCTTTATACGACAATCACTAATGTTCGCCGTTATATCAGAAAAACCAGTAATTGTCATACTCTCACTAGTACCTGTCTGATTGATTTTGTCTGTTGTAATTTCTTCAGTTGTTGTTGCTTCTGTGGTGGGCGGTGTTGGAATGGGTAGCTTGTCTCCAATTGCTAAAATGAAAATGTAAAAAAATATAAATGGGCTTCTGTAAATAGTTTCTCATGGAATCAACTTATAAAACGTTTCATTACTTGACCAAATGCCAACTTTAAATTCAAGATATATCCGATTCAAATTTTGGACCATCGTATGTTTTTTCTCAGTTTGAGCAGGTGCCTAGTTTTAAATTGTACTTACATGGATGCGACAAAATTAGACAAAACCAGATTATTTATAAATTCTGAGTTCAATTCGTACTTGCTTCAATCCACTCCTTATAGTAAGATACTTTTGTGTAGAAGCTTGGAAGCCTTGATATTCCACAACCCAAGTTTGATGTAACAATTCCGAATTGTTTCCAAACGTTATTACGGAAACAAACCAGTGGTCCTCCCACGTCATTCTGTGATATAGAATTTATTATTTAATTTATTGTCTTCATTTAGCTTCCCCGGGGTCGCGACGACAGAAGTTATTAGTCTTGGAACTGACTTGAGGATTCAAATCGTAACAAAAATTCAAATCATAATTTCTTCTCTTGGGTAAATACCTTCAGTCACATCACGATCAAGTGATCCGACTTGTATTGAATTACATCACAATAAGGTCAATGAGGTATGTGTATTAACCATCTTTGCATGACACGATTCAGAAGTTTCAAAATTGGCTCGGCTTTTATTTTGTCGTCTTGATTTGTGCCAATTCATTTTTAAATAAGACGCCACTCAAGTGGTTTAATGCCTACTCCGTCGCATTCTCATCTTAATTCTGAACCCAACCCCTCGTTATTTATCTTTCGTTTCACGTCTTTTTCTCGGTTTTTTATAATAAAAACTGTTTACCGAGCACGCGTCAGAACCTCCCGAAAGATCTCCGGCACAAAACATTGTATCACCATTGAACTCAACATTGTGTGTGATTTTTTGGCAAAATTCAGGATTTGCTATTGGAATGCGAGTTTGTCTCAACAGTTGAGAGCTATCAAGAGAGGTTGAATCATCTAAAAAAATGAACGAATATTTCATCTAACAAAACAATACACCGTTCCTCGGTGAGTACATCAGTACATGGAGGCATGAAAGTCAAAAACGAAGCTTGTCACAATTTTTTAAAGAAAAAAATGAATATGACGAAGAACAAAAAGTATCCCCTCAAAATAATTAATATCAAAGTGCACAATAAACATAATAAATTTTTCTTTGAAATCTTTGGACAACAAATATGCTTAAATAGGGTCAACTGCAAATATATATATATATATATATTTAGAGCCCTTATATATTTGTGAAAAATCAATACTCAAATATGACAACATGGCGTTCCTCTCTTTAGATGTGTACACAAATAAAAAAAAATTACTCACAAGTAACACCCCATCCAGTAACGACACATGTTTCTCCCGTAACTAACGTATTTTCGAGATTAATACATATTGGCTGAACGTTTTTTTGAAAAGTTATACTTCTATCCAATTTCAGCAAAGCAATGTCATGTTGTGAAGTTTTGAATCTAACGATGAAAAAATATATTAATGGTATTGAAATTGAATCCTTTAATTTTATGAGCTATATGATCAATATGTCAGTCTATCCTTGTTGAATATGGGCAGGTAATTACGCGTTTATTGAGTGTGCATACAGATGTGTGGCTTTGTTGTTGTTCTTGTTGGGATATATGGGTTGTTGATATAACACTTTTCTTTGCAATTAATCGACTAATCAATTTTCAGCAGGTCACAAAATTAGCTATAAAGCTACTCTTGTTTTTCAAGTTTACTTTGAGACGCATACGGCAGTAAACCGAAGTCTCTCCTGATTTGTCAACGATGTTGATATGACGTTGCTACGGGTTCACGTTGTTAACCAATCAGGAGAGAGTTTGGTTAACTGTCATATAGGGCTCAATATTTGAACCGAAAATATTACTATATTGCGACCCCACGCGATATTTTCTACAAATAATAGTGATCAGTCTTTTCTGATGTCAATTTCTAGGTCGGTAGGATTGATAATGATTTGATAACATAATTCTGTTCTGGTATCCCGGGATACTGCGATTTTATTATAGTAATTTTATTTTATTATGTTCGCATATTTGCACATTTCTCCTTTGTTTGACTATCAAAATATTAAAACTACAATGCATGTATTGTTATCTTACACTGCGAATAATGGACGAAGTGGAAATACAAATAAAATATTACTTACGGGTCATACAAAAATATTTGAGTAACTGCATGCAATCTCGATCTATCTAGCATACTCAAATCATACTGACCAACTGCAACTATGACTTCAAACCTGAAAATTAGAAATGAAGATTCTTTGAATGTTTTCTTTTCACTTTTACTTGAATTTTTGTTCAATGAAATGTCTGTGAAATTGCGACGGTAATTTTTTGAATAAAATCATTTTGATCTGAATTCGCATACTACTGCTGTCAGAAAGCATCATCTCAAATGTAATTACTGTAAATGACATAGAAACAGCAACACTTACGCAGATTTGTCAGCAACACATTCGGCTGAAGTCAAAACCCAATTTTCATGGATAATTGATCCACCACACAAAATTTGTTCATACTCGTTTGATACCAGAACTTGCCATGGCCACGAGCCCTCAACTGCAATCATTCCACCAACTACTCTTGGGGCCTTAAAATGAAGTGTTAGTATTTTTATACGATTATCCATGCCTCTCGCTTTGAACAAGTACAAGCAGCAACATATAAGTAACAAGCTACTATTTATTAAAGAACTGCAATTTTTCCGGATCATTATTGGCATTGCTCACCAATTTTGTTGCACTCTGGGCGAGGTGATGGGTAATGAGGGGAGGGATGGAGTGAGTTAATCCAAACGCTTTAAGCACCAGGGTAGACCATCGTGCTTCACGAATGATTCAAGTAAAGCAGAATTATGTCACCTGTCCATTTGGGTCTAATTATTACAACATTGTGTGCACTTATAGTGAATAGCAGTATTAAAATAGGTATGGTTACCCCACTGTATTTGTACTTATTAATTCTGCGCAACGTTATCAGCCCTATAATAAAGAACGTAACGTTCCTGGTCGCCGTTTATATTATTTATATATACTTTAGAAAAAGAAATATTGAACACCAATTTAAATGCATCAATTTATTGTTCTCTCATTCTTATTATGAATTCATACTAAATTCAACCTTACCCACAAAAATTCAGGAACAATTGTTTGTTGGCCGCATTCTTGTCCATAATGAGCTAAAAAAAGATTTGTACATTAATAAAGGTAATGTTATGTTCTTTTCTTATTAGAATTCCCTAAAACAAATTTCAAATTTTTCAATCCAAATATTTTAATTTTTTATTGAATAAAATGGTGCATAATCGCAAGACCGATATACTTATTTTAGCGTATAGGATTGAAACACGGCATCTCGATCATCACCATTACAAAATTTTAAAGGGAAATATTTTGAATTCCTATCTTGTTGGAGTTTAATAAACTGGGTAAATTTCATGGTATATCGGATTTTAGAATGTAGTCGAAATTCCAAATTTAAAAAATGAATTTCAGGATATATTCGGAGTGGTCTAGTCTAGTGTTCGATTATGGTGATGCCTACTTTGAATAAATTCATACTAAATATATCTATTTTTATAAATTTGAGGTGGGTAAATTGTTAATAATCATTACTACACTTCAAACCAGTGTTCTTCAACCTTTTTTTTACCGTGGTATACAGTTTTTCAAGAACTTTGTGTACCTTACAAATACCAATGTTACCACATATTGTACTGCAATATCATCATGCAATTTAATAGACTAGTGTCCGCAAGTTATAAATTTGACTGACGGCTTTAGCGTCAACGGGAATAATGTTCAACGTAAATCAAACGAAGTGCATGGCAGCCGGGATCGTGACCACATTATCTATATTATTTGTGGCGTAACAATGTGCTCACGTCGGTTCTTCGCGTAAATGACATTTTATATTTTATGTGCCCCGCGTTTGCACTGTTGTCTCCGCTTGAATATTTTATAATTCGTTATATTAGAGTTTAGAATCCCTGACTTAGGCTGTACACCCTTCGTATACCCTTTATTAGTTGTATACCCAACTAATGGTCCGGTATACACTTGGGTATATCGTAGGGTTACCATATTTTTGTGACTTCAGATCGGGACGCCTCAAAAGACAACAACCCCTTAGCTGTGATTTTGTAACTTCATATTTTCCGATTTTACTACAAAGGTTTACATTTGAAGCTGCCCCGGTATCTTTATTGACCATATTGTTATCGAAATTTCATGCGCATATTCTCTGTCCAAATATCGGGTTCAGTTCGAAAAATAGGAAGGAATTGACGTTAATGATACCGGTACAAATAATTTGAATTTAGACTAATTAGTCTAATTGGTTTTACATGCGACACGTCTGCCATCAATGGGAATCAGCGGGAAACCAACGCATTCACCTTCAGTGGGTAGGCTAGCGCTGCGCTACACAGAAACAACAGTAACGAGAACATGTTTGTGCATTATGCTGGAAAAGCGGGACTTTTGGCTGACTTATCGGGACGGCGGGACAAAACGCCAAAAAGCGGGACTGTCCCGCTTAAAGCGGGACGTATGGTAAGCCTAGTATATCGTATACCCGGTTGAAGAGCACTGATCTAAACAACAGGGTGACTTAAAAAACATATCAGAAGTATACAAATATCTTACGGCATTCAATCTCATCGCTTTTGTCCTCACAATTGTTAACTTTATTACATTTCAAATCACCGTTGATGCAAGATCCATTCCAGCATCTGAACTCATTGGAACCGCAGTTATCTAAAAGGGAAAATAGCTTCGGCAAAAACGTTAAGGTTGCAAACAACCGAATAATTTAATGATCCAAAGTCTAGATAAAGTGCATGTCGGTTGGACTACAATTTTCGTCACAAAATTCAAAACCACTTACCGACAGTTTCCCAGGTAATCTCAAAACCTTTGTATTGCAAAACATTATCACTTGTGAACGAAATCAAAACCTCATTAGTACTCGATTCAAATCCTCTCAATGATCTATCTTGTCCACACAAGGTTTCGTCACGAACCTATAAAGCAGTGTAACCACGATCCAATAATCAGTCGACCTAATTAAGTATCTAAATTTCAATGAATATTGCGCAGTTGGCTCCAATTTACTCCATATGATGACATCATCATATTATGAATTATTATTTATACGTGAATATTGTAATATATATATCTCATGTAAAATATTCACAATACCATTAAAAAAAAATAGTATTAAAAAAATAAAATCGTCAAGAAACAAAGAACCACAGCATACCATTCTTGCATCAGTCGTGTTTCCATCATATATTTTTAAATAATCGTACTCAGCAAAGCTACAGTCTTCCACGTCAAAAAATGTAAAGCGAATGACAATTAACTGAAATTATAAAAGTGTTATCGTTCAACAGCGAGATGTCTTTCCTGTTTAGATCATATATTCATATAGTAAGCATTGGCTAGAAATTCAGTTATGAACTGCTTTAAATCTGCTTTGCTAACGCACAATTCTACACTATAATTAATTTTAGTCTCAGCAGATATATGGGCATTTTAGTGAGGCCTGTAACTCCGCTTCGAAAAAATTTCCTTAAAAAAAATTAAAAAAAAAACAAGAATAATTTATGTACATTTTATGTATATACCTTATCGGACGGGGCACGCAAAAGCCAAGTGCAATCGAGATCCATGATGTATTCTCCGAAGAATTGAGGTATAGTCACAGTTCCTCTTGTACCTTCACGTACTTCAAAGTCTTTACACACTGGAAGTACAAAAGTCACGATGCAATATTGCGAAGGTATCAATTATATTGAATCCCCAATAAAAAGAAAAAACACTTTGAACATCAAGAATTAATACATAAGAAATTATGTCTTCAAGGCTAGCTACATCCGGATTTAAAAAAATTAAAAGTAAGCGGTGTGTTCCATGATCACCCCAACTCTCATTATATTTTTCACTTATGCGTTTAGTTTGCGTGATGGCTGTTGTCGCTGAGAAGAAATCGTCACTATTATTCACTAAATATTGAATTAATTATTTTTACGTTTTCAGCTATCATGAGGTATGGAAATCCACTGTTCTTTTTTTGCAAACATTTCAGCTAAGGCTCTATCGGTAGCTATGCGCGACCTCCGCATCCATCCTCTCGTGTGAAAGAGTAAAAATTCAAATACTTTATTTTTGATGGATAAAAAGTAATGTACTCACCTTCAAGATTCAAAACTGAAAAAGAAAAAATTCAATTAAACTTAGCAAAAATAACATAACAAAATCTTTCTTAGCTTAGTGTTAAATTTGATCAGCACTTGGGGTGCATAAACAACAGTCACAGTTTTGTTACGACACCGACAATTGTCGATCAAATTTTACATTAAAATATTTGAGAGTTATTTCCATCTGTGGCAGCAAAAGTCTGCATATTTTTTCATATTTAAATAATACAGGGGTCACGAAACTAATGAATACGTTACGATCAAATATGTTATTTTTTATAGAAAAAATGAAGGCATGTTTGTTTTGATGATATTGTTAAAGAATGTAACATCCCCCTACATACCAATACTTATACAACTAGACAACTATTTTCATGATTATTTCTCAATTTTTCAGTAACATGTTGAGTCTTAGTTCCACCTCATCGTACTATAACAGTGACGTGTTGAGTCCCAGTGGTTTCTAAAGTTGATTGACCAGGGGCCAAATTAGAAGCG